>NC_135389.1:23729668-23930141 GCF_051989625.1 Stigmatopora argus | reverse complement strand
CCCCACCCCCCTCCCCCACCACCCCTCCCTACCCTAACCCTACCCCCTCACCCACACCCCCCTCCTCCCCACCCCCACACCCAACCCCTCACCCACCCACCTCCCCCACCCCCTCCCCCTCACCCACCCCCAACCCCACCCCCACCCCCACTCCCTAACCCTACCCCACCCTCCACCAACCCCTCTCCTCCCACCCCCAACCCACCCTACACCCTAACCCTAACCCTAACCCTAACCCTAACCCTAACCCTAACCCTAACCCTAACCCTAACCCTAACCCTAACCCTAACCCTAACCCTAACCCTAACCCTAACCCTAACCCTAACCCTAACCCTAACCCTAACCCTAACCCTAACCCTAACCCTAACCCTAACCCTAACCCTAACCCTAACCCTAACCCTAACCCTAACCCTAACCCTAACCCTAACCCTAACCCTAACCCTAACCCTAACCCTAACCCTAACCCTAACCCTAACCCTAACCCTAACCCTAACCCTAACCCTAACCCTAACCCTAACCCTAACCCTAACCCTAACCCTAACCCTAACCCTAACCCTAACCCTAACCCTAACCCTAACCCTAACCCTAACCCTAACCCTAACCCTAACCCTAACCCTAACCCTAACCCTAACCCTAACCCTAACCCTAACCCTAACCCTAACCCTAACCCTAACCCTAACCCTAACCCTAACCCTAACCCTAACCCTAACCCTAACCCTAACCCTAACCCTAACCCTAACCCTAACCCTAACCCTAACCCTAACCCTAACCCTAACCCTAACCCTAACCCTAACCCTAACCCTAACCCTAACCCTAACCCTAACCCTAACCCTAACCCTAACCCTAACCCTAACCCTAACCCTAACCCTAACCCTAACCCTAACCCTAACCCTAACCCTAACCCTAACCCTAACCCTAACCCTAACCCTAACCCTAACCCTAACCCTAACCCTAACCCTAACCCTAACCCTAACCCTAACCCTAACCCTAACCCTAACCCTAACCCTAACCCTAACCCTAACCCTAACCCTAACCCTAACCCTAACCCTAACCCTAACCCTAACCCTAACCCTAACCCTAACCCTAACCCTAACCCTAACCCTAACCCTAACCCTAACCCTAACCCTAACCCTAACCCTAACCCTAACCCTAACCCTAACCCTAACCCTAACCCTAACCCTAACCCTAACCCTAACCCTAACCCTAACCCTAACCCTAACCCTAACCCTAACCCTAACCCTAACCCTAACCCTAACCCTAACCCTAACCCTAACCCTAACCCTAACCCTAACCCTAACCCTAACCCTAACCCTAACCCTAACCCTAACCC
The DNA here is from genome assembly GCF_051989625.1 of Stigmatopora argus. Lineage (NCBI taxonomy): Eukaryota > Metazoa > Chordata > Actinopteri > Syngnathiformes > Syngnathidae > Stigmatopora > Stigmatopora argus. The sequence goes on along the minus strand of NC_135389.1, from coordinate 23,928,811 downwards.
TAACCCTAACCCTAACCCTAACCCTAACCCTAACCCTAACCCTAACCCTAACCCTAACCCTAACCCTAACCCTAACCCTAACCCTAACCCTAACCCTAACCCTAACCCTAACCCTAACCCTAACCCTAACCCTAACCCTAACCCTAACCCTAACCCTAACCCTAACCCTAACCCTAACCCTAACCCTAACCCTAACCCTAACCCTAACCCTAACCCTAACCCTAACCCTAACCCTAACCCTAACCCTAACCCTAACCCTAACCCTAACCCTAACCCTAACCCTAACCCTAACCCTAACCCTAACCCTAACCCTAACCCTAACCCTAACCCTAACCCTAACCCTAACCCTAACCCTAACCCTAACCCTAACCCTAACCCTAACCCTAACCCTAACCCTAACCCTAACCCTAACCCTAACCCTAACCCTAACCCTAACCCTAACCCTAACCCTAACCCTAACCCTAACCCTAACCCTAACCCTAACCCTAACCCTAACCCTAACCCTAACCCTAACCCTAACCCTAACCCTAACCCTAACCCTAACCCTAACCCTAACCCTAACCCTAACCCTAACCCTAACCCTAACCCTAACCCTAACCCTAACCCTAACCCTAACCCTAACCCTAACCCTAACCCTAACCCTAACCCTAACCCTAACCCTAACCCTAACCCTAACCCTAACCCTAACCCTAACCCTAACCCTAACCCTAACCCTAACCCTAACCCTAACCCTAACCCTAACCCTAACCCTAACCCTAACCCTAACCCTAACCCTAACCCTAACCCTAACCCTAACCCTAACCCTAACCCTAACCCTAACCCTAACCCTAACCCTAACCCTAACCCTAACCCTAACCCTAACCCTAACCCTAACCCTAACCCTAACCCTAACCCTAACCCTAACCCTAACCCTAACCCTAACCCTAACCCTAACCCTAACCCTAACCCTAACCCTAACCCTAACCCTAACCCTAACCCTAACCCTAACCCTAACCCTAACCCTAACCCTAACCCTAACCCTAACCCTAACCCTAACCCTAACCCTAACCCTAACCCTAACCCTAACCCTAACCCTAACCCTAACCCTAACCCTAACCCTAACCCTAACCCTAACCCTAACCCTAACCCTAACCCTAACCCTAACCCTAACCCTAACCCTAACCCTAACCCTAACCCTAACCCTAACCCTAACCCTAACCCTAACCCTAACCCTAACCCTAACCCTAACCCTAACCCTAACCCTAACCCTAACCCTAACCCTAACCCTAACCCTAACCCTAACCCTAACCCTAACCCTAACCCTAACCCTAACCCTAACCCTAACCCTAACCCTAACCCTAACCCTAACCCTAACCCTAACCCTAACCCTAACCCTAACCCTAACCCTAACCCTAACCCTAACCCTAACCCTAACCCTAACCCTAACCCTAACCCTAACCCTAACCCTAACCCTAACCCTAACCCTAACCCTAACCCTAACCCTAACCCTAACCCTAACCCTAACCCTAACCCTAACCCTAACCCTAACCCTAACCCTAACCCTAACCCTAACCCTAACCCTAACCCTAACCCTAACCCTAACCCTAACCCTAACCCTAACCCTAACCCTAACCCTAACCCTAACCCTAACCCTAACCCTAACCCTAACCCTAACCCTAACCCTAACCCTAACCCTAACCCTAACCCTAACCCTAACCCTAACCCTAACCCTAACCCTAACCCTAACCCTAACCCTAACCCTAACCCTAACCCTAACCCTAACCCTAACCCTAACCCTAACCCTAACCCTAACCCTAACCCTAACCCTAACCCTAACCCTAACCCTAACCCTAACCCTAACCCTAACCCTAACCCTAACCCTAACCCTAACCCTAACCCTAACCCTAACCCTAACCCTAACCCTAACCCTAACCCTAACCCTAACCCTAACCCTAACCCTAACCCTAACCCTAACCCTAACCCTAACCCTAACCCTAACCCTAACCCTAACCCTAACCCTAACCCTAACCCTAACCCTAACCCTAACCCTAACCCTAACCCTAACCCTAACCCTAACCCTAACCCTAACCCTAACCCTAACCCTAACCCTAACCCTAACCCTAACCCTAACCCTAACCCTAACCCTAACCCTAACCCTAACCCTAACCCTAACCCTAACCCTAACCCTAACCCTAACCCTAACCCTAACCCTAACCCTAACCCTAACCCTAACCCTAACCCTAACCCTAACCCTAACCCTAACCCTAACCCTAACCCTAACCCTAACCCTAACCCTAACCCTAACCCTAACCCTAACCCTAACCCTAACCCTAACCCTAACCCTAACCCTAACCCTAACCCTAACCCTAACCCTAACCCTAACCCTAACCCTAACCCTAACCCTAACCCTAACCCTAACCCTAACCCTAACCCTAACCCTAACCCTAACCCTAACCCTAACCCTAACCCTAACCCTAACCCTAACCCTAACCCTAACCCTAACCCTAACCCTAACCCTAACCCTAACCCTAACCCTAACCCTAACCCTAACCCTAACCCTAACCCTAACCCTAACCCTAACCCTAACCCTAACCCTAACCCTAACCCTAACCCTAACCCTAACCCTAACCCTAACCCTAACCCTAACCCTAACCCTAACCCTAACCCTAACCCTAACCCTAACCCTAACCCTAACCCTAACCCTAACCCTAACCCTAACCCTAACCCTAACCCTAACCCTAACCCTAACCCTAACCCTAACCCTAACCCTAACCCTAACCCTAACCCTAACCCTAACCCTAACCCTAACCCTAACCCTAACCCTAACCCTAACCCTAACCCTAACCCTAACCCTAACCCTAACCCTAACCCTAACCCTAACCCTAACCCTAACCCGAACCCTAACCCTAACCCTAACCCTAACCCTAACCCTAACCCTAACCCTAACCCTAACCCTAACCCTAACCCTAACCCTAACCCTAACCCTAACCCTAACCCTAACCCTAACCCTAACCCTAACCCTAACCCTAACCCTAACCCTAACCCTAACCCTAACCCTAACCCTAACCCTAACCCTAACCCTAACCCTAACCCTAACCCTAACCCTAACCCTAACCCTAACCCTAACCCTAACCCTAACCCTAACCCTAACCCTAACCCTAACCCTAACCCTAACCCTAACCCTAACCCTAACCCTAACCCTAACCCTAACCCTAACCCTAACCCTAACCCTAACCCTAACCCTAACCCTAACCCTAACCCTAACCCTAACCCTAACCCTAACCCTAACCCTAACCCTAACCCTAACCCTAACCCTAACCCTAACCCTAACCCTAACCCTAACCCTAACCCTAACCCTAACCCTAACCCTAACCCTAACCCTAACCCTAACCCTAACCCTAACCCTAACCCTAACCCTAACCCTAACCCTAACCCTAACCCTAACCCTAACCCTAACCCTAACCCTAACCCTAACCCTAACCCTAACCCTAACCCTAACCCTAACCCTAACCCTAACCCTAACCCTAACCCTAACCCTAACCCTAACCCTAACCCTAACCCTAACCCTAACCCTAACCCTAACCCTAACCCTAACCCTAACCCTAACCCTAACCCTAACCCTAACCCTAACCCTAACCCTAACCCTAACCCTAACCCTAACCCTAACCCTAACCCTAACCCTAACCCTAACCCTAACCCTAACCCTAACCCTAACCCTAACCCTAACCCTAACCCTAACCCTAACCCTAACCCTAACCCTAACCCTAACCCTAACCCTAACCCTAACCCTAACCCTAACCCTAACCCTAACCCTAACCCTAACCCTAACCCTAACCCTAACCCTAACCCTAACCCTAACCCTAACCCTAACCCTAACCCTAACCCTAACCCTAACCCTAACCCTAACCCTAACCCTAACCCTAACCCTAACCCTAACCCTAACCCTAACCCTAACCCTAACCCTAACCCTAACCCTAACCCTAACCCTAACCCTAACCCTAACCCTAACCCTAACCCTAACCCTAACCCTAACCCTAACCCTAACCCTAACCCTAACCCTAACCCTAACCCTAACCCTAACCCTAACCCTAACCCTAACCCTAACCCTAACCCTAACCCTAACCCTAACCCTAACCCTAACCCTAACCCTAACCCTAACCCTAACCCTAACCCTAACCCTAACCCTAACCCTAACCCTAACCCTAACCCTAACCCTAACCCTAACCCTAACCCTAACCCTAACCCTAACCCTAACCCTAACCCTAACCCTAACCCTAACCCTAACCCTAACCCTAACCCTAACCCTAACCCTAACCCTAACCCTAACCCTAACCCTAACCCTAACCCTAACCCTAACCCTAACCCTAACCCTAACCCTAACCCTAACCCTAACCCTAACCCTAACCCTAACCCTAACCCTAACCCTAACCCTAACCCTAACCCTAACCCTAACCCTAACCCTAACCCTAACCCTAACCCTAACCCTAACCCTAACCCTAACCCTAACCCTAACCCTAACCCTAACCCTAACCCTAACCCTAACCCTAACCCTAACCCTAACCCTAACCCTAACCCTAACCCTAACCCTAACCCTAACCCTAACCCTAACCCTAACCCTAACCCTAACCCTAACCCTAACCCTAACCCTAACCCTAACCCTAACCCTAACCCTAACCCTAACCCTAACCCTAACCCTAACCCTAACCCTAACCCTAACCCTAACCCTAACCCTAACCCTAACCCTAACCCTAACCCTAACCCTAACCCTAACCCTAACCCTAACCCTAACCCTAACCCTAACCCTAACCCTAACCCTAACCCTAACCCTAACCCTAACCCTAACCCTAACCCTAACCCTAACCCTAACCCTAACCCTAACCCTAACCCTAACCCTAACCCTAACCCTAACCCTAACCCTAACCCTAACCCTAACCCTAACCCTAACCCTAACCCTAACCCTAACCCTAACCCTAACCCTAACCCTAACCCTAACCCTAACCCTAACCCTAACCCTAACCCTAACCCTAACCCTAACCCTAACCCTAACCCTAACCCTAACCCTAACCCTAACCCTAACCCTAACCCTAACCCTAACCCTAACCCTAACCCTAACCCTAACCCTAACCCTAACCCTAACCCTAACCCTAACCCTAACCCTAACCCTAACCCTAACCCTAACCCTAACCCTAACCCTAACCCTAACCCTAACCCTAACCCTAACCCTAACCCTAACCCTAACCCTAACCCTAACCCTAACCCTAACCCTAACCCTAACCCTAACCCTAACCCTAACCCTAACCCTAACCCTAACCCTAACCCTAACCCTAACCCTAACCCTAACCCTAACCCTAACCCTAACCCTAACCCTAACCCTAACCCTAACCCTAACCCTAACCCTAACCCTAACCCTAACCCTAACCCTAACCCTAACCCTAACCCTAACCCTAACCCTAACCCTAACCCTAACCCTAACCCTAACCCTAACCCTAACCCTAACCCTAACCCTAACCCTAACCCTAACCCTAACCCTAACCCTAACCCTAACCCTAACCCTAACCCTAACCCTAACCCTAACCCTAACCCTAACCCTAACCCTAACCCTAACCCTAACCCTAACCCTAACCCTAACCCTAACCCTAACCCTAACCCTAACCCTAACCCTAACCCTAACCCTAACCCTAACCCTAACCCTAACCCTAACCCTAACCCTAACCCTAACCCTAACCCTAACCCTAACCCTAACCCTAACCCTAACCCTAACCCTAACCCTAACCCTAACCCTAACCCTAACCCTAACCCTAACCCTAACCCTAACCCTAACCCTAACCCTAACCCTAACCCTAACCCTAACCCTAACCCTAACCCTAACCCTAACCCTAACCCTAACCCTAACCCTAACCCTAACCCTAACCCTAACCCTAACCCTAACCCTAACCCTAACCCTAACCCTAACCCTAACCCTAACCCTAACCCTAACCCTAACCCTAACCCTAACCCTAACCCTAACCCTAACCCTAACCCTAACCCTAACCCTAACCCTAACCCTAACCCTAACCCTAACCCTAACCCTAACCCTAACCCTAACCCTAACCCTAACCCTAACCCTAACCCTAACCCTAACCCTAACCCTAACCCTAACCCTAACCCTAACCCTAACCCTAACCCTAACCCTAACCCTAACCCTAACCCTAACCCTAACCCTAACCCTAACCCTAACCCTAACCCTAACCCTAACCCTAACCCTAACCCTAACCCTAACCCTAACCCTAACCCTAACCCTAACCCTAACCCTAACCCTAACCCTAACCCTAACCCTAACCCTAACCCTAACCCTAACCCTAACCCTAACCCTAACCCTAACCCTAACCCTAACCCTAACCCTAACCCTAACCCTAACCCTAACCCTAACCCTAACCCTAACCCTAACCCTAACCCTAACCCTAACCCTAACCCTAACCCTAACCCTAACCCTAACCCTAACCCTAACCCTAACCCTAACCCTAACCCTAACCCTAACCCTAACCCTAACCCTAACCCTAACCCTAACCCTAACCCTAACCCTAACCCTAACCCTAACCCTAACCCTAACCCTAACCCTAACCCTAACCCTAACCCTAACCCTAACCCTAACCCTAACCCTAACCCTAACCCTAACCCTAACCCTAACCCTAACCCTAACCCTAACCCTAACCCTAACCCTAACCCTAACCCTAACCCTAACCCTAACCCTAACCCTAACCCTAACCCTAACCCTAACCCTAACCCTAACCCTAACCCTAACCCTAACCCTAACCCTAACCCTAACCCTAACCCTAACCCTAACCCTAACCCTAACCCTAACCCTAACCCTAACCCTAACCCTAACCCTAACCCTAACCCTAACCCTAACCCTAACCCTAACCCTAACCCTAACCCTAACCCTAACCCTAACCCTAACCCTAACCCTAACCCTAACCCTAACCCTAACCCTAACCCTAACCCTAACCCTAACCCTAACCCTAACCCTAACCCTAACCCTAACCCTAACCCTAACCCTAACCCTAACCCTAACCCTAACCCTAACCCTAACCCTAACCCTAACCCTAACCCTAACCCTAACCCTAACCCTAACCCTAACCCTAACCCTAACCCTAACCCTAACCCTAACCCTAACCCTAACCCTAACCCTAACCCTAACCCTAACCCTAACCCTAACCCTAACCCTAACCCTAACCCTAACCCTAACCCTAACCCTAACCCTAACCCTAACCCTAACCCTAACCCTAACCCTAACCCTAACCCTAACCCTAACCCTAACCCTAACCCTAACCCTAACCCTAACCCTAACCCTAACCCTAACCCTAACCCTAACCCTAACCCTAACCCTAACCCTAACCCTAACCCTAACCCTAACCCTAACCCTAACCCTAACCCTAACCCTAACCCTAACCCTAACCCTAACCCTAACCCTAACCCTAACCCTAACCCTAACCCTAACCCTAACCCTAACCCTAACCCTAACCCTAACCCTAACCCTAACCCTAACCCTAACCCTAACCCTAACCCTAACCCTAACCCTAACCCTAACCCTAACCCTAACCCTAACCCTAACCCTAACCCTAACCCTAACCCTAACCCTAACCCTAACCCTAACCCTAACCCTAACCCTAACCCTAACCCTAACCCTAACCCTAACCCTAACCCTAACCCTAACCCTAACCCTAACCCTAACCCTAACCCTAACCCTAACCCTAACCCTAACCCTAACCCTAACCCTAACCCTAACCCTAACCCTAACCCTAACCCTAACCCTAACCCTAACCCTAACCCTAACCCTAACCCTAACCCTAACCCTAACCCTAACCCTAACCCTAACCCTAACCCTAACCCTAACCCTAACCCTAACCCTAACCCTAACCCTAACCCTAACCCTAACCCTAACCCTAACCCTAACCCTAACCCTAACCCTAACCCTAACCCTAACCCTAACCCTAACCCTAACCCTAACCCTAACCCTAACCCTAACCCTAACCCTAACCCTAACCCTAACCCTAACCCTAACCCTAACCCTAACCCTAACCCTAACCCTAACCCTAACCCTAACCCTAACCCTAACCCTAACCCTAACCCTAACCCTAACCCTAACCCTAACCCTAACCCTAACCCTAACCCTAACCCTAACCCTAACCCTAACCCTAACCCTAACCCTAACCCTAACCCTAACCCTAACCCTAACCCTAACCCTAACCCTAACCCTAACCCTAACCCTAACCCTAACCCTAACCCTAACCCTAACCCTAACCCTAACCCTAACCCTAACCCTAACCCTAACCCTAACCCTAACCCTAACCCTAACCCTAACCCTAACCCTAACCCTAACCCTAACCCTAACCCTAACCCTAACCCTAACCCTAACCCTAACCCTAACCCTAACCCTAACCCTAACCCTAACCCTAACCCTAACCCTAACCCTAACCCTAACCCTAACCCTAACCCTAACCCTAACCCTAACCCTAACCCTAACCCTAACCCTAACCCTAACCCTAACCCTAACCCTAACCCTAACCCTAACCCTAACCCTAACCCTAACCCTAACCCTAACCCTAACCCTAACCCTAACCCTAACCCTAACCCTAACCCTAACCCTAACCCTAACCCTAACCCTAACCCTAACCCTAACCCTAACCCTAACCCTAACCCTAACCCTAACCCTAACCCTAACCCTAACCCTAACCCTAACCCTAACCCTAACCCTAACCCTAACCCTAACCCTAACCCTAACCCTAACCCTAACCCTAACCCTAACCCTAACCCTAACCCTAACCCTAACCCTAACCCTAACCCTAACCCTAACCCTAACCCTAACCCTAACCCTAACCCTAACCCTAACCCTAACCCTAACCCTAACCCTAACCCTAACCCTAACCCTAACCCTAACCCTAACCCTAACCCTAACCCTAACCCTAACCCTAACCCTAACCCTAACCCTAACCCTAACCCTAACCCTAACCCTAACCCTAACCCTAACCCTAACCCTAACCCTAACCCTAACCCTAACCCTAACCCTAACCCTAACCCTAACCCTAACCCTAACCCTAACCCTAACCCTAACCCTAACCCTAACCCTAACCCTAACCCTAACCCTAACCCTAACCCTAACCCTAACCCTAACCCTAACCCTAACCCTAACCCTAACCCTAACCCTAACCCTAACCCTAACCCTAACCCTAACCCTAACCCTAACCCTAACCCTAACCCTAACCCTAACCCTAACCCTAACCCTAACCCTAACCCTAACCCTAACCCTAACCCTAACCCTAACCCTAACCCTAACCCTAACCCTAACCCTAACCCTAACCCTAACCCTAACCCTAACCCTAACCCTAACCCTAACCCTAACCCTAACCCTAACCCTAACCCTAACCCTAACCCTAACCCTAACCCTAACCCTAACCCTAACCCTAACCCTAACCCTAACCCTAACCCTAACCCTAACCCTAACCCTAACCCTAACCCTAACCCTAACCCTAACCCTAACCCTAACCCTAACCCTAACCCTAACCCTAACCCTAACCCTAACCCTAACCCTAACCCTAACCCTAACCCTAACCCTAACCCTAACCCTAACCCTAACCCTAACCCTAACCCTAACCCTAACCCTAACCCTAACCCTAACCCTAACCCTAACCCTAACCCTAACCCTAACCCTAACCCTAACCCTAACCCTAACCCTAACCCTAACCCTAACCCTAACCCTAACCCTAACCCTAACCCTAACCCTAACCCTAACCCTAACCCTAACCCTAACCCTAACCCTAACCCTAACCCTAACCCTAACCCTAACCCTAACCCTAACCCTAACCCTAACCCTAACCCTAACCCTAACCCTAACCCTAACCCTAACCCTAACCCTAACCCTAACCCTAACCCTAACCCTAACCCTAACCCTAACCCTAACCCTAACCCTAACCCTAACCCTAACCCTAACCCTAACCCTAACCCTAACCCTAACCCTAACCCTAACCCTAACCCTAACCCTAACCCTAACCCTAACCCTAACCCTAACCCTAACCCTAACCCTAACCCTAACCCTAACCCTAACCCTAACCCTAACCCTAACCCTAACCCTAACCCTAACCCTAACCCTAACCCTAACCCTAACCCTAACCCTAACCCTAACCCTAACCCTAACCCTAACCCTAACCCTAACCCTAACCCTAACCCTAACCCTAACCCTAACCCTAACCCTAACCCTAACCCTAACCCTAACCCTAACCCTAACCCTAACCCTAACCCTAACCCTAACCCTAACCCTAACCCTAACCCTAACCCTAACCCTAACCCTAACCCTAACCCTAACCCTAACCCTAACCCTAACCCTAACCCTAACCCTAACCCTAACCCTAACCCTAACCCTAACCCTAACCCTAACCCTAACCCTAACCCTAACCCTAACCCTAACCCTAACCCTAACCCTAACCCTAACCCTAACCCTAACCCTAACCCTAACCCTAACCCTAACCCTAACCCTAACCAATTACAAGAAGTAACTTACTTTTGACGACTTCAACGATGGCATCCACACGTTGCATTCTGGGATACATCATGCATTCTTGGATATGTGATGCATTCTGGGATGTGCACATGTCGTCAATTGGACGAGTTGGACCCATAGGTGACGGTGATTAAGGGTCGGTAGAAGAACCTGTAAACAAAGCCTGTGTTTACCAACCTATTTAGAGCTGCGGTACTTTTTACTTAGAAAAAAATTACAAAGCATACCAACATTTGAAAATCTTACAATTTAAAATTAACAATATCATTCTCATTAAACCTTTATCAACAAGAATCAAATAAACCCTCCAAAAAATATTTCAAATTCAAATGTTCACACTCACCATTGTCACAAAAAGTTGCACCCAATACCACGAAAAGGGACCTGTGCCTAAATGGCCACAAGGTGGCAGCAAGAGACCATATGACCTTACCCTAAATGGCCAACGGCAATAAATATACTGCAATAATTTTCTACCAATTATGTATTGCTGACCGCTGTGAAGAAGGACTTATCGCCTATCCTAACCCTACCAACCCCATGATCAGATAGTAACAGGCACTAAACTTCAGTAAGAGATTTCAAATATGGCTCAAACTTTTAAGTTACTTTTTATAATTAATATTTCATAACAGCTCCCAATAGCCTTCGACTTGTAAAATGGCGTCCACGCTTGGCGTTGATTAATGGTCTGCAGAAGCACCTGTGGACTTAACAGCGTTTTTTCATAACTATTTGAGCTGCGGTACTTTTTACTTTGAAAAAATTACAAGTGACACTGGCCAGTGTCGCAAAAAGTTGTACCCAATACCACAATGAAAAAGAGCAACCAAACAAAACGGAATTTCTTTAAAACGTCTAATATAAGTGAATAAAAGAGCCAATAGTCGCCACTTTGAACAAAACTTAAGCCTCACGGGCTTTGGAACGTTAATATTTAATTCAACAATTTCGACGAAGCGTCACAATAAATAGTTATAATAAACTAGTTTCAGCAAAAGATGCTAACGCCAAATAAGCGTGCCAGAATACGCCAAAACGGAGAAAAACATTAATCAATTACAAGAGACTTACTTCCGAAGACTGCTTGAGACTGCTTTCGACTTGTAAAATGGTGTACCACACGTGGCGGCTTGCCTAGGCTGTCTGGGACACGCGGTGCATTCTGGGATACGCCCATGTCGTCGAGACAAACTATTTCCGGTTCACGAAACATAAAAACACCATGACTTAGTAAATCTCGTGATATGTATTTTTTTTCTCTCCTAATATTACTTCAATATTGTAATATTACAAGAAAAAATAGTTTTGTGCTGGGACACACTGAACATCGGCAAAAGTTAAACTCTGTGAATCCAAATAACTTCTGGTTCACGTTACATAAAAAATAAACTATAAAATGACTTTAACCTCATAGCATTAAGATTGGAATCTTGTAATTGTACATTACTCATCATATTTCAATTTTAAATTCGTATTATTAAGATTTTTCTCATAATATCACAATGTGTTCTTGGCAAACCATTTCAGTTGCAGGGTACAATTTTCCAAAGTGGCCTTTTTTTTTTTTTTTTTTTTAAACAAAGAGAATGGCAGGCTTTTGGGGTCAGAAGACCAGTGGTTGTTAACCTTGTTGGAGCTACCAAACCCCACCAGTTTAAAGGAACTCTGTTTATTAATTCACCTATTGACCCTGCAATTCTTAAAATTCCATACAGATTCATTTTCAAAAAGGTCTCCAAACACAACACGCTCTAATCTAAATAATTTACTGTCCAAGACAGAGGAGCAACTCTCTATGATCCTAGTCTTAGCAAAGGTGTGATAGAATGCTGAAGTCTCTCTCTCCTGCAAGTGCTAAGGTACAACTTGAGGAGAAAGAAAGGCCCAGCCTCTTCCGTCCTGTCAGCCGTTCATCATCTGGCGTCCGTCGTTCCTGGGGTTTGGGGCGCCTGGTCTCCCCGATGGTGCATTCCTCGGAGGGAGAAAGAAAGGAGCTGTCCTGCCTCCTCTTTTTTATGGCTTCTCCTGGACACGTCAGTGATTTAGCCTTCTTGCCAAACAGATACAGCTCTTCTGGAAGTTACTGTTGGTTATTTGACTATTTGAAATGTGAAATGTTACTTCCCTTCAGTTTAATGATTAAAAAGTCTTTGTGTACACGTTGCCAAATAATTCTATTCATCTTGTCTCTCTTTAATCGTGCCGCGTTCAAAACATTCTTGGCAAACATACAGTATAATAAATGGAAAAAAAGGTGTTCTAGCCCAGAGGCCATCACACACTTAAAAATACTCATATTATTAGTTTTTTACAAAAAATAAAACAAAAGTCAGCAGCAAGAATTAACCCTAATTGAGTGGAGAAGCAGGAAACTACAGAGCCCCAGACATGACCATTTTACAAAAATACTTTATACTTTGTTTTACGAGTTTGTTCGTGTGTATGTATTTGAGCATGCGGACTGGCTCAATTTTTGTCATTTATGTCATGTCTGAGGCTTTGCAGGCAACAGTAAAATGTGGCTAATACATCAAGTGGCAGTCAAGTAATATGGTATGAAAGCGACCTACCACAGGACAGGGTTGATGGAGACCCGCAGGACCCTGTTCGCCCTTCTGACCCTTTAGTCCTCTCTTTCCAACACTTCCTCTGTCACCCTGGACACATTGAGACAATAAAAATACATCCAATATTTACAGTAATGACACTCATTTATAATAATACGTATGAGAATAGCCAGAAAAAAGCGATAGGTGATTTTCTGTTTTGTATTTCATGACATATGCTCAGTTCATTAGGCAAGAAATAACAAATAAAGAACATGCTTTATGTTACTGCTAACTTTAGTTACGATAAAATTCAAAACCTGGTCAAACTGGAAATGCACAATTATATATTAATTGCACAATGTTAACTTGCACAGTGCTTAAGAAAATAATTCATCATAAAAACATATTTTAGAAATATTTGAAAGACTTTTGAATTTCATGTCATAGCTCTCAATTTTATGCTATTTCATGGGAATTTTGAACTAAACTTCACTAAACCTAACCCAAAGACTCTCCAGTAATTAGAGCCCAAAAACAATAATGCACACATTTCAGAATCTAGTCATTATTTTGACATAAACGGTCAAACCAAACATAAAACCCACTTTTACACCTTTAATGTTGGTGTTTGCGTACCAACCTTATCGCCTCGTTCCCCCCGGTCGCCTTTCTACCCCATCAGGCCCGGGAAGCCCTGGAAAAATGTCAGGGGGCTTCGTTTATGGATGATATTCAGAACGATCCGCGTCCGAGTTTTCTGTTGACACTCGCGTCAAGTCCAGATTCGCCTGGCTTGCCCTGTAAACAGATTGGTGTCTCAGTAGGAAGTCATTTCAAAATAAATTTGATGGCGATGAGCCACCTACTTTTTCTCCTTTGGCTCCCGGAACAGCCACGAGCCCTGCAGACCCCGGTATACCCTGAAGTCCCTCCGATCCCTGCAGTTAGAGCGCAAACACGCATGACCACAGCTCCACCATTTGTTTCCTCCACACAACCATTCAATAGGGTTACGAATAAAGTAGTTTCAGCAAAAGATGCTAACGCCATATAAACGTGCCAGAATACGCGAAACGGAGAAAAACATGAATCAATTACAAGAAACTTACAGTAGACGACAGCTTGAGACGACTTCAAAGATGGCGTCCACACGTGGCGTTGATTTTGGGTCTGCAGAAGAACCTGTAAAGTAACCCCGTGTTTCCCAAACTATTTAGAGCTGCGGTACTTCTTACTTTGAAAAAATGACAAGGAAAACCAACATCTGAAAATCTTATAATTTAAAATGAACACTATACTGTGGTACCTCGACATACGAGCAATTCGAGATACGAGTAAAATTGAGCAAATAATTATCTCTAGATATGAGACAAATTTCGAGATACGAGAAAGCCAGGTGGCCAAGACATGAGAGGCTGTTTATGATTTTAGCGCAATGTCTTTTTTGCCACATCTTTTTCGTGTATAACAGATATCTACGAGCACTGGGCGGACAGTTGCATTTTTTTCACTGTTTTTTTTCCCCGTCACTCAGCGCGAATAGCGGAGCGATCGCTATTACGAGTATATATTACTTCTCGTTGGCAAGTGGTCGTGCGTTGAATCAAAAGAATGTTTTTTTTAATTTACCAGTCAGCTTTGAAATTGACAGACGACACAGGTGTTATGCTTTTTGTAGTATTTATTAGCAAACTGATAAAATAAATAAATAGAAATTGATCAAATGCTCCAATGGTGGCTGGTGCCATCCTGTAACCTAGCAACAGTATTTGGTGAAACACTGCATCATCATCATCATCATCGCAAGAGGAGGCTCAAGACAGAGGTAAGAATCCCAGCAACATGGCCAACAGAAGACACATGTGGAACACAAGTCCAAAAAAATAAAAACATACCTTTCCAAAATTATTTTGAAAAAATACAAACAATTTTACAAAGACCGCCAATGTCCACTTGTTCTTTATTCAGAGCGCTACGATGCGTGAGCACACGGAAGATCCAAGGAAGTGGTGGTGTTGGTGGTGGAGGGTTAGGGTTGGTGGGCATGTCAGGACAACACTAGAAGGCCACAGGCACAACGGGACGCTCGCAAACAAATTCCCCCCATGACCGCCCCGCGCCTTTTTTTTTGCGCTCTTTGGAATAATGGACCGTAGTTGGCTCCGCCCACTCCGTTCCTCGCCCCTTCCAAACCGCCAAAATTGAAAATTCATAAACATGAATGCATCTTTAACTTGTGTAGAAAATTTGCATAAGAAGGCATGCGTTGACGGACTTGGGGGAGGGTAAGGGTGCTCAGAAGTTTACTCCAAATACTGCTCGGTTGTCGCGACCAACGGTCGCCATCGGCGACCTTTGACCCGTCGATGAGCAGGTCGAACTCCTTCCTCCAAAAAATTCTAATCTTAAGGCAGCAAAACACTGAGCGGCCAATGAGGCGAGGGGGGGGCGGACGGGTCCACATGTCACAGTGCAAGTCGAGACCATCCAAGGCACTCGAGGTACCTAATGCGAGGGTGGAGTGGGAAGTCGGCACGCGTCGCGATACGTTTGTCAACTAGCTGACATGAGTCTCGCGGAGGGGGAACTAAACAGGGAACGTGGAGGTGGGAGGTGGCTCCTGTGGGCTCTTATTGTGCGTCCCGTGGTGGGAGAAGTCGGGTCACGTCAGAGAACCAGAAATAACGCACTTGTGCTTTTTTTTGTGTGTGGCTCCACCCCCTTTGGCAGTTGAAGAGAGCGCCTGCAAAGCACTTCTAGATTCCCAAACCAGGAAGACCTGAAGACGCCACCCGAGGAAAATATAGCACATCGTGCAGTTGGCTGCCGACGAATGCCTTAATAAGCGGGGCTACGGTCTTGGGAGCGGGAGGGGGGTCTGTTAGGATGTAGGGTTTTTAGCGTTTGGCTAACACTTCAAACGAGGAAGCCATCGCGCCTGCAGGGCGGAGCTCCGAGGCGCGTCGCACTCCCGCCATCGGGGTTTGAAGCGACGTGGAGTGTAGCCGCAGTTCGGGCCGCCACTCCCGCCCCGTACAGGCACACTCCGGTGTGACGGATCAAGTCTCCTTCCGAGCGTTCCCGTGACAACGTCTATGGCTAACTGGCCACACGTGACCAGGCCGCTACGTACCATCGACACACGCTGACAATACGACGCAAACGAACGACATTTACACAGATTGGCAACTTTTTCTTCTTCTTTTCTTTTCCAAAAAGTGACCCTCGAGGGGGGGGGGCGAGGGTCAGGGGGTCGAGGGTTACTCGGCGGCACCGAGTTCCGGCACGGGACGCCGGGAAGGTTCTGAGGTTTGGTCGGTCGTGTCCGGTTTGTCCAGGGCCGCCGATTCCGGAAGGTCAGCGGTGGGGGTGGAGGAGGGCCGAAGCGGCTCCGGTTCGGGGGGACCGTCGAGGGGAGACGGAGAACCGGGCTCCGGGGAAGCCGGCGCCGTGGGCGAAGCCTCCGGCCGAGGCCCATCCTCCGCATCTCCTTCCCGACGGTCGGGGGCGAGCGCCGGGTCGTCCCCACCACTTTCCGGCGCTCGGTCCCCACCACTTTTCTGGCGCTCGTCCGAGTCGCCGGCTCGGTGGCCGTCCTCGGGCCGGGGCGGTCCCGCACCGTTTTGGGATGCGCCGTCGCTTCCGTCGGGGTCGGGCGGCGTCTGCTTGAAGTTGAAGGCTTGGATGAGGCGGACCAGATGTTTCACCTTGTCCAGCGAGAGCTGCATCTCCTTCTGGCGAGCTAGGATGCCATTTTTGGTCTCCATGCACTTCTGAGAGAGCAAGCAAACCACCGGGACAAGTCAATGGTTAGTTGGGGGGGATTCAGGTACTGAAATGGTTCACTTGGGCTTCATCGCAAACCTAATCAATGACCTACAAGGTATTGTTTCCCAGCAACTCATCAACCCAGAGGCTAACCCTCCAGTTGAACCCTAACCACCAACCCAGGGGTGGGCAAACGGCGCTCAAGGGCCGCTGCGCTAGAGGTGCAGGCAGCTTTTTGTTCCAAGCCATCCAGCACAGACAAAGACAGAGTTGAAGCAACGGGGGTCGTGCTGAAAAACCAAGCACCTGACTGCAATCCACTAATTGTACTTGTAACATACCACATTTGTGGAAAGGTTTCCTCTTTATGCGTCGGAATAAAAACCCGCACTCATTGCGCCGGCAGCGGCCCTTTGTGGAAGGGTTTGCCCACCCATGCCCTAACTACCTGGCCGAGGTAACTCGGCTACAGAGAAGCCCTCCTCCCCAGCGACATTTGTTTCTGTGCCGTTGCGTGGCTTACCGTGATGGAGTTACTGAGCTGCTTGACTCGTTGTTCCAGTTGCTCGCGCTCCAGCCTAAGTTCTGCGCTCCACTTGATGAGCTTCTGCTTCTCTTCTTCTTTCGCTGCGCAAAGCAGCAGGGAGTCGGTGAGCTCGGCGCCGAGCCACCAAATCCGAGGCCACCCTAACCGGCCGCCGCCGCCGCTCACCTTCTTTGTAGGCGATGTAGGAGTGGACGATGGCCAGCGTTCCGGGCCAAGGAATGGCTTCTTCTTTCTTGAGGATCTGCCGGAAAGAACGGCCGAGGGTAGGATAAAGAGTATGAAATTTAAAAAAATGAGAAGAGAAAAAAAAAGAAAGACGACGGCGGTTGCGGTGGCTCGGGCGGGTGGGGGGTGGCGAGCGAGCGAGCGGATGCGTGAGACAATGAACGGGGCGAGCGTGCGGCGTGAACAAACGCTTACAAAGGCCGGAACAGTCCTAAAGCGGGCCGTTACCTGATCTCGGCATTTTGGACAGATCCACATGCCTTTAGGAATGCTTTTCAGGGCCGGTTCCAGGCAGTCCAGGTGATAGACACGAGAACACGTATCGCACATGAGCAACTGGCCGCTGCGTCTGCACACAGTGCAGAAGTCCTCATGGATGTCTCCCTGCGAGGAAGAATCGCAGCAATCAGTCGCCCCGCCCGCCCCCTGCCCAGCGGGCCGGCGACCCGGCTTCAGTCGGAGGGGGGGGGGGCTCGCGGCTACGTGCGTGTGTACGTGCGTGCCATCGTTCGTTCGCTCGTTCGTTCGTTCGGCCCGGAGGCTGTTCACTTTGTAAGACCGGTGACATGCGGGTGAATGATCGACAGACTGGTGAGCCGACGGCGGCCTTACGCCCCCCACCCGCTCTCGGTTACTTACGTCCCCGGGGCCGGGCGGGGGGAGGGGGCGTACGGGGCTGGAGGGGGAGGTCGGGGTAAGGTGGCCCGACTCCGGGACGCCGCCGTATTTGGGTGGGCGACCTGGGTGAAATGAGACAGACGACAAAGACGAAGAAAACAAACGAAAAAAAAAGAAAAAGAAAGATGGAGAGGGGGAAGAACAACAACAGTCTTCGTGACATACCTTGTAAAGGGAGTCGTCGTTGGCTAGCGTGAGGCGGGGGGTCGGGGAGGGGGATCAGAAGCACAGAGAGTGTTAGTGCGCGCGCCGCCGCCGTCGCCGCGCGCGCCGGTTAGGGGGGCTCCAGTCAAAAACCTCCGCTGCCGGCTGCGTAAGCCCACGTCGCAATGGCACCTCCACCAAAAGGCTATCCATGCTACTCTTTTATCCTCCTTATTGAACAGAATGTGACTAGTCCACCTTTAACCTGCCCAACGCCTTCATACTTCTCAATTCCCATTTCGGAGATGGACTCGTGATCTTCCGCACCCTCAGAATATCGGACTCGTGCTCTTCCATAGTATCCCTATTCCCAGATATTCCAATGCCTCCTATTGGCTCCGTTGACGGATTCTCACGTGAGGCTGACGACGAACTGGGGCAAATTTGAACATTCATTCCTCAAATGTCTACCCGCTCGGCGGTCATCCGATGACCGAGCCGATTGGAAGAAAGAGGAAGGCGGGAGCCTCAGACGTGACCGGGAAGCCGCCATCTGCTTGCCTACAATGTCGGCGCAATGCGCATCTTGTCGCTATTTCTCAAATGATGTTAGGAATAGGCCCATTTGCACTGTATACGGAACAGCGAGGAATATCACAAAAAAAAGCATTTCGGTGTCTTTGCTCTTCCGCCAACCAACCGTCACAACGGGGCTTCACGTGGAACGGTGGCCTTCCGAAGGGGCGCCGATGAGGCGGAAGAGGCGTGACCGGGACGACTCTATCCGGCAGGGGTGGCCAACTCCGGTCGGTCCTCGAGAGCCGCAATCCGGGCTGTTTTCCGGATCTCCCTCCGCCAACACACCTGAATCAAATCATCGGGGCCAGTAACAAGCTTCTGGAGAGCTTGCTGATGATTTGATCATTTGATTCAGGTGTGGTAGAGGAGGGAGATATAGAAAACAGAGCGGATAGCGGCTCTCGAGGACTGGCGTTGGCCAACCCTGCGCTATCGCCTTGAATACTACGGTGGAAGGCAAAGAAAGACGTGTCCGTTTCCTGAGCTTGTCTGAAATACCAAACAGTTCCTCATTAAAGGAGAAGCAACAACGTCACATAAAACGTCTCGGGGGCAAGGGAGGGGCCCAATGTTTTGGCAGTGTGACGAGAAGAGCGCTCGACCAGGGGCCAGCCATTGTTTTTTTTCTTGGAGGGTCTTTCCACTACTATGATCTCCCCATTCTCCTTAAAATCAGAATGGTGGCGGCTCCGATGAATAAACGCTGGGAAATAAGGCTCACTGGGTTGTAGCTACGGTGAGGCCACCACGTCCCGAGCGTGCCGCCACCGCGGGACTTTTGGGCAACGGGCCGTGGCCGGACAGCGTGAATAGGGCTCGAAGCGACGCCATCTAAAAACGACCTGCCGGCTTTGAGAAAAACAGATTTGACGGAATACGTCGTCTCGGCCACTCCGCCACGTGCGGATGGATGGATTTTTGATTTTAAAAAGCCACTGGAACGGCGGGCGAGGGCAGCAAAGCGTGTTAATAAGCGTCGCCGACTGGCCGTTACTCTCCGCTCGTTAGTTTTGCCGCGACACACATCAGGTTAGGATCACGCTTTGCCGGTGGCCGGCTATACCGTTGAGCGCGTAGTACCGACCTCTCTTTCGTGTCGCCTGGTGTACGGGGCTGTTCAGGTAACTCACGGCGCTTTTTTTCCTCTGAAACATAAACGGGAAGTTGGGGGAGGACACAATAAGAAAACAACGATGCCCGTACTCGTGGCTTCCGGCGACAGACCGCGCCGCGGCCACCGTGGCCACCGCCTCGAGTCTTCGCGGACTTACCTCGGGTTCAAAGACGGCACCGCTGTACACCGGGTTGGCCGTCGTTCTCCTCTTGCGTTCTTGCCGTTTGCTCTGAATCTCTGGAAACGGCCCGGAACGGTTACAATCGGACGTTCGTCGGCGGTCGGCGTGCCTTTTTTTCCGCCTTTGAGGCCCGGTGGGAAGGATCCGCCAAAGCGGCGTTCGAGCTCACCTTCCAAGTGGTCGTGCGTTACGAGTCCCAATGACACCATGAAAGCCAGTTTCTTGGAGGAAAAAGACACGGGGGCAATCACGGGGGCGAGCGAGAGAGCGAGCGCCGGTGTCGTGACCTACCTCGGGACTCTCCTCCTTCTTGGGCCCGGGAGGCGGAGACGAGGGCAGAGTCGCCGAAGGAGGGAGCGTGGCCTTGTGCTCCGCTCCTCCTGCCGCTTTAACGGTCTGCTGAGAGAGGACGGCGAGGTGAGAGAGTTGGCGGGTGGCCAGCTTGAAATCTCATTCTGCTTGCATTCAATTCGTCACCTTACCTTGGGTTCGGCACCGCCCGTCTGCAGGGGCCGGGCGGGGACGGAGGCGGGGTCGGGCGCCCGGGGAGCGCCTGCGAGCCGGGCGCCGGGGGCGGCGATGACGATGCCCGTCAAAGGGGCGGAGCCAGCCTTGACGCAGGGCTGCCCGTTGACAATGCGGAGCTGGTGAATGGGGGCGGCGGGTGCCAGCGAGGCGGGCGACAGCTTGGCGGTTAACATGACGGGTCTCTGAAGCAGCTGGGGTGCCGCCATCATTGGCGGCGGCGGCGGCGCAGGGGCCGGGGCGATGGCGACGGCGGCGGGCGAGCCGGGCTTCGGCCTGACCTGCCGAGGAAGCACAGCGCGTCACAAACGAGCCTCCGATGCGACTCGCCGTGCTCTCGGAAGGGAGCCGAGCGAGGCCGCGTCGTCCGCGGGCTCTTGAGTTGGCCGGTGCGCGAGTGCCCTCTGGGATTGTATATCATCGGCACACATCACTGCGGCGCTTTGTCATTGGCCCGGGGAAAAAAAGGCTATATCGCGCAAAGTTGGCTCCTTGATAGAGTAGATCTTTGAGCGAAAAAGTTTGAGCACCCCTGTTCTAAATTTCCTAAGCCTAGGTATTATGTGTGAGCGTGAATGGTTGTCTGTCTTCGGGGACAAGTGGCAAATAATTTGGGGTGTGGGCCGGGCGAACCTCGTGAGGGTGAACTCTAGGAAAAAGAAGCAAACAACCATTCCATTCTGACGTCTAACTATGGAGATGTCGAATGTATACCGTACAACAGTGTTTGCCAACCACCGTGAAATACGACATCAATACGGAAATATGATGAACATGCTTAGGGTTAGGAGGTTTGGCTTAAAGAAGGTTGGGAAACACTGCCTTGCCATATCAACCATCATGATAGAGCCACCCCCAGATGACACAAAAGAAAAAGTAACGTTAGACCTGCATCTGAAAGCTTCAGCTGTAATTGCAATTGTGCCATTTCACCGTGCTCGTGTCCGAATTGGCATATTTGGTCCGAGTTCAAAGAGGTGCTGCGCTGTAGGAGAACTGCTTCGCCAATTTGGATTCCAGGTGATTGAGTCTAGTCTACAGAGGGTTGGAAGATTTTCTTGCTTTTGGCTTTGCGGGAGTACACGTGCCTGCCGGCTCGACGGGTGCGGCGGGCGTGACGTGACGTGGCGGTCGCAACGGCTCGCGGTCGCAACGGGCACGTCGGCCCGTGGCCGCGACGGGCACGCCGGCTCGCAGGTGTTACATGTGTTCATGTGTGAATCAGTACGTACGTACCAGCATGGCACCCTTGGACAGGAGTCTGACCGGTTCCAAGCTGTGAGTGTTGAGTTTGCTCGCCACTTGCAGGTTGATCGGGGCGCCGTGCGAGTCGGCTTTGGAGATGGCGGCGGTCACCATGGTGACGGTGGCCGGGCGTTGCGGCAGGACGGGCGCCGCTTTAAGGACCAGGGGTAACGTCTTGGTGGTGAGGAGCGGCGTCACCGTCAGAGTCTGCGGAAAACCACTTCAAGGCTTAGAGCTAACCTTAACCCGCGGTCTCTTGTTATTCGGACAAGACGAGGCTAAAGAGCGCTTCGGAAGCGCGGCAAAGTCCGAGCTAACGGGAGCGCTCGCTTTAACCCGACCGCGAAGGAGGGGGCCCACGTTGCGGTCGTACCTGCTGCAGTCCTCCGGCAATCTGCTGCAGGGCGCAGGGCCTGACCTCACAGCCCGCGGGCGGCGCGTGGACCTGGAGCTGCACTTTGGCTTCGGGTTCTTGCTTGACCAGCAGTTCTTTCCTCAGCTGCTCCACCACCTTTTTCTAGACAAGCGGGACAGCCGCGAGTCGGCCAGGGCGCGCCATTTCCCCCTTTCCGACCCATCCTAGCCATTGGCGCGCGAGCTTTCACGACGCCACGCCGAGAGTCGCGGCCCGAGGAAGGCTCGGCCGATCGAAAGCTTTCTCCGCGTGGGATTTTTAAATCAAAGGCCATGCGCGTACCTGCTTCTCGCTCAAGGCGGTGATCTTGGCTTGAAGCTCGTGCAGTTGCTTCTTCAGATCGGCATTCTGAACCAAAGAGTGGGTTGGCGCAGTTAGCGAGCGACAGACGCATGCGAGCTGGCCGGCTCGGCTTCTTGCCAGCGCACTTACCTGCGGGTCCTGCTTCATTTGGGCCACCAGTTTCTGTGAAGGGGACAACAAGAGCAAGAGATAACACTTGCAGCTCGCTGGTGAGCGACAACTCAAGCACTCGGGAAGATAAGGTTAGGTTCAGCCCTGGTTTTAGCAGCCAAAGAGTGGCTTTAGACAAGGCCACGTTCACTAATGGATGTGATTTGCTCTCGCCAGAAGGCCAAATGTGTAAGCACAAAAGTGCAAAGTGAAAATATCAAACCTGGTGGATTTGAATCTCCACCTTCAGGGCCTCCTGCAGGGTCTGCAGTTCCATCATGGATGCCGTCAGTCTCGCAGCTGAAGGATCAGCCTGTCGCAAAGCAGAAGTGGAGGGTTTGAAGGTGCCGATGGACCGGCGGCGCCTCCGTACCTGAACCCCGTCTCCGCTGGGAAAAGCATCCAACTGAAGCATGAACGTGCCGCTGCGAGCGAGAAGAGAAGACGAGCAGAGGTTTTGAGTGGAGAGCCTAGAGCGCTGCTCACGACGGCGGTCCTCGAGGGCCCCTATCGTCCAGGCTACTCGAGGGCCGGAAGAGAGCCCGGACCATAGGCTCTTTTCCGTGTCTCGCCCTCGAATCGAGCCACGGACTCGTCGGCAAGCTGTCCCCGAGCCCGATAACGAGCCCGATGCCTCGATTCTGGTGCGTAGGAGGAGGGTCGGCGACGTGGGAAAAAAAGAGACTGGCTGGACAGGTGCCCTGGAGGACCACGGCCGGTGATCCCCGCTCTGAAGCGGCCCGAGCCGTCCGAATTAACTGTGGCTGGCTGCCAATATACAGGTGGAGAGGAAAAGAGTTGCCCGGGGAAGACTCAATTCTTTTGGAAACGTTCAGATGCCAACCCGTCCTCTCCTCTCAGACACATAGGGGATAGTCGAAAACATGCCTGTGAACTGGGCAAATATTTGGAATGCTTAGGAGTGACCTAACATTGACAGGGTTCAGGGTTAGGATTAACCCTAACCTTCCTCCTCACAGTCCAAACTGGATGTGATGCTCTGTAACGGGCAGGGGGGGGGAAAGGAGATTTCTGAGGGTTTCTGCTACGCGAGCCATCGGACCGCGGCTGCCCTGGCGAACCAGGCTAATTTGATAAATCTAGACAGAGGTCGCAGTATCCGACACGGGATGGCGGAGTCCAAACGTGACCGAAGCCATCGACGGCGCGCCAGCCACCGTACCGACTTGGGCAGAGACGCGGCCGGGCCAACTGCGAGAGAGACGAGCGTAAGAAAGAAACGTTTTAGACCTGGACGGCAGGGGCGATCGCTCGGAACAAACTATCACCGAGGTGGAAGGGTTGGCATTTCGCAGTTTCTAAAACTTGCTGAAATAGTCTAACTCTGAGCGTGCGTCAATTCGCTGCGTTCCAAACAAACATAGGCTCTTGCTAGAAAAAGTCGGGGAAGAAATGGGAACTCACCGCTTGGCTAGGGACTGGACTCTGCCCGTGGGTGCTGCCCTGTAACACAAAGGCACGCCACAGTGATTCATCACCAATATCTCCTGATCTAAGCATAACTTCTAAATTGTGTTCATCGGTATGGGGGGGTGCTTTTTGGCCACTCCACACATACATTTTTAAAAAAATAAGTGTTAGTTTTGGGAACCTCCTGAACCACTTTCAACTTGAGCAGATTTCCGGCAAGGCCAAGAGCGGTTTGTAAGCACTCAATGTGGCCCAACAGAGCAGAACCACATACGGAAGGGTCAAGCTGCCTAAAAAAGGACTTTCACAACGGGAAGGGCAAGCTAACTAGACTTGAGTAACTTTCAGGTCAATCAAGCTGCCCAAGTTGAAAGTGGCACACATCTTGTCCAGTGTCAGCAGGCGAGGACCCCCCCTCACCCCTCACCCACACACACCAACTCTGAATTGGAGTTATTGTCAAGTGTGGGACGGAGAACACGGACCTTTCACTTTTAAGGCTTAAAACACACACACATGCGCATGTACATATTATATGGAGACGTACATTAGACTTTTTAAAGAGGCGTCCGTTGAAGGCCGGCTGGGCGGCCGCTCACAGATGCTCCACTCTGAACCCTGAAACCCCCAGTCGATGTGACACGTCGGCCCTAAAGACGCCAAAAATTCACGGGTGCCATGTAGCGAAGATGGGAGAACAAGTGGATAAGGGTTAGCTCAATCGCTAACTCGCTAGCTCGCTAGTTGACGATGCTAGTAGCGCCCCGTTAGCCTGGCAAGCTAACACGGTTGCCTGGCTGGCTAGCTGCCCCAAAAGATGAACGAGACTCGGTCGAGTGAGAGAGAGTGAGAGAGAGAAAGAGAGAGAGAGAGAAGGCCAGCCCAGGCAAGGCGATCGAGTCGAGCTCGGGGCCCGCGAGAAGAAGACGGAGCGCCCGAAGATTGAAGAACGAGTTGGCTAGCTGGCTCGCTAGCGTCCGCTGTTTCGCTCCGCTCTTCCCTCGCTGGTCGGAGCGCTACCGAGGATGCTAGCGGGCTAAGCGCCGTCTTCGTCTGCTAAACTTGTGTCGGCCTGGCGCTCGTGTCCTCCGCAGTTAAGTCCGAACAAGAAAACGGCGGGCGCATAGGAGCGGTCGTCAATTCCCGACGGGGCCGCACGCGGAGCGCCGCGGCGACGGACGGGAGGAGGACGCGAAGCGCGTCAACTCGGGGCGAGCGAGCGAGGACGACATTAAAGTTAGCAAATGAAAAAAAAAAAAGCCGGCCGACCGACCAACCGACCGACCGACCACGGACGTGCACTTACTCAGCAGCAGTGTTCCTCCAGATTAATGCGATATGTAGCTCCGAAAAGCCGATCCGAGACGGAACACTAGCCAACAAAGAGTCCCACTCGCTCGCTCGCTCCTTTCCCGTCGCCCTGACTTTCTTTTCCAATTTTGGACGAATTGGTGCGAAAAGAGGCAATCTGAAGCTACAAAACAAGAACTCTTGTTCAATCTCATTCAGTTCGGCCTGCGCACAGCATAGATTCATCCGCCGCGGAGCGAGGCGAAGCCCACATAAAACTGCTCATCCCCCGCCACAATTCCGTCCCGGACACCGGCGAGCCGTCCGGTACCGCTCGCGCGGGTTGCCCAGTTGCTCTCGCGACGTCGCTTGGGCCCTCCGTCCCGCTAAACAGCTTCTCGCCCGACCGGACTACTTGTCGTGTCGATGCGGCGAATTTATTTCACTTTGCCTAAGGAACGGCGGTGCTGCGACTTCCATTGCCTAGGGAAAGGACCCGGATGTCAACTCGGTGAAAGTCGTGCGACTCCGAGAAATTTCGCGTCCGTAATCAGCCATCCCGCCCCTTCCTCTTCCCCAAACTTGCTTTGGTATTTGTTGTCCTATGATCCGCGCGTCATTTGTCTCGCTTGCCACAATCAAGGTTATGGAAGACCTCCAAATCCGTGCCAACGCCACGCCTCTTTTGCTGGGACGGCCACGGTGACCGTTAAAGGGAAAATTCACGTCGTTTGTCAGGAGTGGATGAGTACTTTTACGCTAACTTACCCAAACCCGCCCACGCCAAAAAAGACACCATCATTATAAGCCTCCACTGACTGACTTTTCTGCGTATGGCCTCCAGGTGTCACCGCCGCGAAACAGTCTGCCCTGGCAATTCGGTGTTTTATTTGATCCTTTGACAGAAGTCTGCTCTAAAAAAATAAAATAATCGAGAAATGAAAGATGACAGTAAATAACCGGAAATTCTGTGCCATTCGAGTAGTAAAACAGGCTTAGCTCAACTAACACTCGCTACATGTGCGGCAACTCAATTTGGTTCCGGCCTTCAGTAGCTCACACTTTCCTTTCGGAAGGATTGCCCAGGGTTAGGCACATTTTCTTGTCAGAAAATGCTGTGGAACGAGCGCCTAACAGGGAGCGGGCCACGCTGTTGTACTGCACCAACCGGGAGGTTTTCTCGTGCGATTTCAGGAAGCATCTTAAATGGATTCGATCTTCCTACATTTGTTGTCTCTTCTCTGAGGACGCTCGGTCAAAAATGGCTGCTCGGGGAGGCATTTTTGTCACGAGAGTGGCCCGCCAAAACAGTTTGTCACCAAGCAGTGGAACAAGACTCACTCACGTTTCCCTCCCCGGAAAAGATGCTTCGACACCTTACGCTCACTTTTCACGTTCCTGGTCAGCCCAAATGCATTCATTTCGACATCACGAGTCCACGGACGCCGTATCATTCGGTTCATTCTGTCGCGCTGAGAAAACAATCGAGAAGGCGAGGACAAAAACGCGGGAGCGGCAGTTGGAGTCTCCACGTTCTTTAATAAGATCACATCTAAAAGTCAAGCAAAGAGAGGGGGTGGGGGGCATCCAAAGCACAGCCAGCGGCGGGCAAAGGCGCTGGGCCCAGCTAGCCCCAAACGCCCCCTCCCCCCCTCGGAAATCGCCAGTAGCGCGCGCACACGTGAGAGGGAACGTATAGGCGACGGGAAACATTTCAAGTTTGATTTGGAAGGAGTCAGAGGCCATCCTTGTCTCTCCAACAACCACCGAGAGCGGCCGGTGTTGTTGCCGGCGGCGGGAATGTGGAGAAACGGCCGCTTTCCCGTCGGTCCGGTGAACCGGGCCGGCGGAGCGCCACCTGCCGCCGACCTTTCGCGGTCCCGCGGTACAAACCCGCAAGTGCCGCACCAGGGGTAAAACTCCCGCTCACTACCTTCCGTACGGGTCGCCGCGAAAACCGTCGCCAGGGGCGGGAAAGGGGGGTCCCGGTGGCGGGGAGGCCCCTTCTCTCCTCCCCGCGTGGAAAGCGCGGTCGGGAGCCGGCGGCTCGGGCCCCCCGGGGACCCTCCCGGCGCCGGAGCTCCTGGCGCCCGTCTGCGAGCCGCGGTGGATGCGGTGGCTGACCACGATGTTGTTGCCGAAGCCCCCCATGGACGCCGTGGTGGTGCTCTGTTCGCGCTGCACCACCGCCGTCATGCCGCCCTCGGCAATCAGACGGCGGATTCGAGCTAGGGCGTCTTCGCCCGAGGCGGCCCCGTCCGGAAGCTCGCCTGGAGACGCGGGAACAACGCCCGTCAATCGGGCCCTCTGCGACGCCGGGCCGAGGGCGAGATCGCCCGCCCGCCCGTCACAAATGAGCGGTTAGTCTACGGCCATTCGAGCACCGTAGCGCAATGGTCTGGAAAATTCCAATGGGACGCTTTTACGGTTATTCGGGAGACGGGCACGTTACCTGGGTCGCCGGAGACCTCGGCCGAAGCTCGACCGTGGAGGCCGGCCAGGCCGGCCAGACCGGCCGCGTCCCGAGACCGTAGAGGGTCGTCGATCGCCGGCAGAGGGGACGCTGACAGAAAGGGGGGAAAAAAAAAAAAAAGAGTCAGCCGACAGGTGGAAACGCAGGGCCCTCCCCTCGAGTGTCAGGTACCAGGAGGCGGGCGGGAGGCGCCGGCCTGGGAAATCTCCGTTTGCGTCTCGGCGTTCTGCAGCCGGACGGCGGGAGTCTGCGTGCCTTGCGTCGTGACGGAAGGGGCCGGATTTCTGGGCCGCAGGCCGATGGCGTTCATCAAGCCCATGTCCCGGTCCAACCTCCATCCCGTGCGACCGGGCCTGGATGCCAACACGCGCCGTTAGAGTCGGGGGGTCAAGATGCCTTTTCACTCATACTCACCCAGGTCGATCGGAAGCCCGGGCCCGGCCTCCGTTGTTGACAGAAAACAAAGGCTCGGCACCGCACTCGGCTGGACTTTCGCCGTCGCCGCGATAGAAGCTGAAAAATCAAGGAGTGTCAATTGAAGGTTCTTTGGCAACGCAGCCTTTTTACTTGGATACATTCTTTTTGAATGCCAAAAAGAATCATGGAGCAGAGAAAGACCAAAAGGAAAAATGCCACTCTTTCTGGGGAAGTAGCCATTTGATTGATAGCGCTCCCATCCTATCAAATAGCAACATTCTAGATCAAGGGTGTCAAACTTGGGTTGGTTCACGGGCCGCATTAATGTCAACTCGATTTCATGTGGGCCAGACCATTTTAGATATAATATTTCATTATTTTTTATTGAAAATCGAATTAAAAGTACTGGATCAAAAGCCCTAAATATTCAGTTTTTTTTAAAACAATGTATATTTGATATTTTTTTTGGGAGTAAGGGAAAACGTCGTTTTTCATTTCAAAAGTAAACACTTTTTTTTAAATTAAGTTCAATATTAAAGTGTAAAACAGAAAATATTTTTATATATTTAGATTTTACAAAATGCTATTTGGATTAAAAACATTTTAAAATATTGGATTAAAAATTGCAATTCTTGATTTAAAAAGGGGAAAATCAGGAAATATAATGTTCATCTATGATCTTCACTTGAATTGGATTCTAAAACGGAAAGTCGGCACTCGTGATTTACTTTCCAGGGGCCGGCCGCACAAAATGATGCGGCGGGCCAGATTTCCCCCCCCGGACCGCCACTTTGACACGGTGTCCT
The DNA here is from genome assembly GCF_051989625.1 of Stigmatopora argus. Classification (NCBI taxonomy): domain Eukaryota; kingdom Metazoa; phylum Chordata; class Actinopteri; order Syngnathiformes; family Syngnathidae; genus Stigmatopora; species Stigmatopora argus. Next base: position 23,899,455 of record NC_135389.1, on the reverse strand, counting down.
AGATGATTAGCCGCGATCGCATGCACCTGCATTCCATTCCAGTCTGCGTGGGTAGGACACACGCACAATGTGCTCCGCCGCAAAAATGTGGGCATTTTCGTGTTTTCCTCGACTTTTAGCCACACGTGACGGCGGCGCTCCTTTCGTGGGACGGCGGGCGAGGCGCGAAGCCCTTAAATGGGTGGGGAACCGCAGACTCACACGGGGCGACAGATGACCAGATCCCCCTTGTTGGTCCCGTAGGCCAGACCCATCCCCGGATCGGGAAGCCAGCGAGCCGAGTTGATGCTGACGTGGCGGCGCTGGTCCGGCGCCATGGGGTACACCACGTTGAACACCATCTGCCGAAGCAAAGCGGAAAGCTGCGGAAAGCCGCGAGGAGCGCGAGCGCCGGCCACCGGCGACTCACCCTGATGGAGGTCTCCCCTCCGTGAGGATGCTGCAGCCGGAAGACTTGCGCCACCATGTGGTCGGTGGTGGGATGCAGCAGGATCCTGCGAGAAGCCAGGCCCACCATCACGTAGCAGCCCAGCGGCGACAAGCTGACGGAAATGGCGTTGGGACCTGGACGGGCGCGGGGGGGAACGTCGGGTCAGAGGGCGGACGGGCGTTCGGACGGACGGACGGACAGACGGCGGCTACCGAATCTTTTGGTGTAGAGTGTCTCGCCCAGGTTGTGGGCAGCCAGCGAGTAGATGGCCAGGATGCCCTCGTCGGGGAAACCGCGCTGACTGCTGGGGACGAAGACGGCCAGCAGCTGCCCGTCGGCCGAAATGTCGCAGCTGGCATCGTTGTAGATCTTGCAGTTGGGCACCAGCACGTTGACGGAAGCTGCGCCGACCACGGAGAGCTTCCGTCAAGAGACGCGCGCTCGCCGGCCGCCGCCGTCGCCGCCACGGGTCATCGGATTACCGTTGCTGATCTCGGGCAGGTCGAACTTGGTGAAGTCCCACCACTGCAGACGGTACGTGGTGTTGGCAATGTTGCTGGCCACCGCCGACTGGCCGTCACCGATGGACGCGCCTGCGAGACGGGGGGTGTCGTCAAGTGATGGCAGGGGGCGGCGGCCCGCCGAGACCCCCCGTTAGGCCGCACTCTTACCGGCCAGCACCCTGTTGACCGACGAGTGCGTGGCCAAGCCCGGCTGGCCTCTCTCGTGGTGGAAGATTCCGGCGTACGGCAGGTACTCGGGGAGATGAAAGCGCCTGCGTGGGTGGGCGAGGGAAGGACATCAGACATCGGTGGGAGCCCGCTTAAGGCGGAAGAAACGCTTTCAATAGCGGTGGGAAAACATTGACAACGTGTACATGGCATTGAATTTGTTTGAATTTTGTTCATTGGAAACGGGGACGCGACAGGTCGGCTAGTCTCGAACTATTTGATTGACGCGACGCGTAGGGTGTAGAATAGAAACCTATCCATTTTTTTTTCTTAGCCGCAACACCGATAAAGGCACGAGCAGACAGCTGGACTAACCCGCTAAAGCGAGCGCGGTCGGCGCACGTTTGGGCCCAAAACCCAAGCGAAAGCGACAAGCTCACCTGGGCACGAAGCGACCCAACGACGGCGCCGTCATCCTGGCGTTTCGGGGCGCCCTGTGCCGCGCTCGCTCGCCGTTATCGCTGGAGAGAGAGCGGGGTGCGGTTAGCCACCCCGGCGCGGGTCGGGCCCAATCGAGAAAGAGAAAAGGGACTCACTCCAGCTCGTCAAAGTCCACGTCGGCGCCGTCCGCCGAGGCCCCGGGGCCGCCCGGCGGACCGTCGGAGGACGAAGACGTGGGCCGCAGGCGGTTCTGCTGGTAGCGGGGAGAGCGCTGACGGATGCTGTCTCGCCGGGACAAGTACTGGATCATCCTCTGGGCGTAGTAGGCCGCGGGGGACAGCCTGGGGAGGGAACCGACGCGTCGGCATTTTTGACCGGCGCCACTTCGGGACGGAGGAGGCGCTCGGCTTACCTGGCCGGATCGGGGTAAATGGGGTGCTCCCGGGATCCCGTCGTGTCGTAACGAGACAACGACATGAGAGAGGATTCCAGAAGTCTCCTGAGGGAGGCGCAAAAGAACACAGGAGTGAAGGGGGGTGGCTGCGGGGAGGGGGGCGGAGACCCTCGGCTTGCCCGCTACCTTCTGAGGTAGTCCTCGTCCACGGGTGCGGGGTCCACAGGCATTTCCTGGTCTAAGGCCTCGGGGGTCCGGGCCGTGGCGGCCTGTCGGTACACCCTTTCCCACTGGGCCGTGTCCCGGTTGTACACCAGGCCCACCGCCTGCTCGGTGGTCCGGGAGGCCGGCAAAGCCGGAGGGAAGGTGGGAGCCGGCCGTCGCTCGGGCTCCGGGGACCCCCCGGCGCTCGGGAGCGGGGCGTCGGCCGAGGATGTCTGCCCGCTGCGCTCCCAGCGCTGAGAGTCGTGATTGAAGGTCAGCAGGTTGTGACAGGCCCGACAGCGGTTCAGGTGTCCGCGGGCGGCCCCGGACGGGGAGGCCGGCTCGGGCGGGAGGGGAGGCGGAGGGGGCCCGGCTCGGTAGCGGAGCGCGGCGGGAGACGAGGCGGCGGGAGGCGAGGCGGAGGGTCCGGCCACCTCGGGGCTCACGTTATTGTTGGACGGCTCGCCGCCGGGCGAGGGCTCCGCCTCCTGCGTGCGCTCCAGCTCCAGGAAGTAGCGGCTGAGGTTGCACTGTAAGACGTTCCGGAAGGAGGCGGGGCTCCCACGGGAGCCGTCCCATAAAGGGTGGTGCCCGCTGCTGGTATTGGCACCGTCCCCCCGCTGGGGGAAGCCCCGCCCGTCGCTGGCCGAGGTGTAGACGGGCGAATGCGAAGAGCCCTCCTGCTGACGCAACACCGCCAGGAGGCCGAGCGAGGACGACGACGAGGTCCGGGGAGGCGGCACGTCGGACCCCGCGCCCGGCGGGCCGCCGGCCCAGTCGGCGCCGGGGGCCGGCTCCGCGCCGCCGTAGTAGAGCGAGGTGAAGGCCGAGGGGCGGGGCTCCGCGCGGGCCGCGGCGGCGGGGGGGACTTCCGGCGGCGGAGACGCTTGTCCTCGGCCGACCGAGCATTGCGCGCAGGCGCACGCCATGCCCAGGAAGCGGGTGCAGCCCAGGAAGGGCAGCCCCCGCTCGCCCCCGGCCGGGCGGCCCGGCGCGGCCGCCGGCGATTCCGCCGCCTCGGCGGCCAGGGGCCGCGAGGCGTGCTCGCTGGCACTCTGCGAGCCACCCGAGCGCGACGACAGGATGTGCAGGAAGTTGTGCAGTATGGGCGTGCGGCGGACGGGTTGAGGCAAGAAGGAACGCTGGCGGAAGTGCGGCTGAGGCAGCTCCACGCTGTCCATGGGCACCTCGCCCTCGTCGTCATTCTGAAAAGGGACACGGGCACGGGTGGGCCGGCGGTCCCCGGATGGTCGGTCGGTCGGGAGCTCACCTGTTGATTGGACGAAGGGTTGACGATGGCCGTCAGCAGGTTGTGACCCAGCGGGTCGAAGCGCACCAACCTGAGGTAGAGCAACCCTTAGTCAGTGGACGCTGCTACGCTTCCAGTCATGCATTTGATCCCCAAGTGGCAACCGTTAACTGGAATCTCAGCTTCTCTCGCACTTGACCCAGATGCATCGCTACAGTTAGTCTAGCTTTAACTGTCAACCCCCCAATTGGAATAAAGCAGTCCAACATTACCTTAACCATATACAAGGGATATTGGTACAGCTGTGGATGAGTTTCAACCACGAGGAAAAGACTAACCCTTTTTGCAAATCAGTTCAACCCAAAAAAGGTAGCAAGCCAGCAATGATTTTGAAATCATCTATTTTGTACTAATCAACCCTGGACTCACCGCACGCGCTCGGCGTCGCTGGCCGTCTTGACGGCGGCGAAGGGCTCCGGCCGGCTCCAGTCCCAAAAATGCAGCTCGTTGCCGGTGGCGATGAGCAGCAGCTGCGCCGTCGGGTGGAAGGCCAGCGAGGCCACCGCCACGTTGCCGTCCGTGAACCAGCTCTCGCTGCCGCCCTGAAAGCGGGGGTGGGCGCGGGTGTCAGACATGGGCCGGCTCCACCCGACGACCCCCCCCCCCCCCCCCCCCCCCCCCAAAAAGAAAACAAGACCACTCACGTGCAAGTCCCAGATGCGAACTTCGCCATCAAGGCACCCGGAGGCCACCAGGCCGGGGATGGTGGGGTGAAAAGTCACGCACCAGGGGGTCCGACGGTGGCCCACCAGGGAATGGAGGCACTTTCCGGTCTTGACTTCGGTAATGTAAATGTTGTGGTTGACGTGCGTGGACGCCATCAGGGCCCTTGAAGAACGCGGAGAGACGGCGTCAGCACGCTCGCTCGCCCTTTGCTCGAGTCGTGTCCCGTTCGCGGCACCGCGAGAACCAGCGCAAACTTCAAAGATGTGCACAGATGGCTTTGCGTTTGTAATAATATAATCATAAATTAAAATATATATATATAATAATTGTTCGTAAGCAAGCTCGCCTAATATTTCGGGGCCGTGGTCACGCCTCGCATTTAAAAAGAGGCACTAGGTAAAAGCAGCTAGAAATAGAGGCTCACCGGTCGGGGCTGAAGGCCAACAGGAAGGTGGACCTGGGGCTGTCGGGCAGCTCCACTTTCTGCGGCGGGGGGGGGGGGGGGGCAAAGCAAACGGACGGTCGGTCGGTCGGCGCCGGGCTAGAGAGGACGCAAAGGAGTGGCTCGGCTGGGCGCGGCGCTCACCTGACTCTGCCACTTCATCCAGCGCACCTTCTCCTCCACCAGCAAGTGCAGCAGCCGCTGCGAGCCGCACGTCTGCCAGCCGCGCTCGCGTCGCCACAGCAGGCGCACCGAGTTCCTGGAAACGGACGCCATGGCGCCGGCGGGGAGCGTCTAGGACGGTCCAATCTCAGGCTTGGGGCCACACGGAGCCATGCGAAAAAGAACCATCGGTTGCTTTTCCAAAACAAAATGGTATCGCGGATCGAAATCTCATGATGTTATTTGATAGCAACTGCCTTGTCCTCCGGCATCGGTTATTTGTTAGCAATTGCCCTACCATATGGCTTTGGTTATTTCCGAGTACCTAATTGTCGATACCGAGGACGTCATTTTATCACTGTATCGGGTCTTCTTCCGACAGCAATATCGGTGCGACACTCATTTCGGCGCACTTGGCCCCCCCAATTTGTGTCCATTCAAGGACTGTCAGGCAATTTTTCATTGGCTTGTTTGGCAGAGCTTGAAAACTGGCGTCGTTCATTTTAGCAGGGCACCAGTATTGTGCTGGGGCCCTAGTAACCCCGTGCCTGTGGGTTGGCTAGCTGTCTGTCTGCCTGTCTGTCTGTCTGGGATGATGGACAAAGCCGAATATTCTCAACAATGTTTATTTGGAGCAGCTTTGACTCCACTTCGCTTACATCTGAACTATGTAGCGTCAACGGCATTAGGTGAATGTTGAGTCAGTCATACGTCTAGCCTTAGATGAGGACCGCTTCACCACTCTACCATCAATACATTCAAGAGATCTTTAAATAGTGGCTGTCGAGTCTCTCGGTGGCCCTCTTTTCAAGCAGCAACACAGACAAGCAAGCTCGCCGCACTTTCAACGTGTTGCATAAAAATATATATATTTAAATTATAATAACAACAACAAAAACAACCCTCAAGAGGCGTTTGGGATGCAGTTCAAGTTTGGAAAGAGGGGAGGCCTACCTTTCTTCATGATAGCCAGTCGCTGCTAACGTTAGCCACTGAGCTGACTGAGGCCGAAAAGAGAAAGGCGTCCGTCGGGAGCAAAAGTCGACCTCGATCGCTGTTGGCTCTCGCCGAAGCTCACGCCGACGGAAAAAGTCAGACTTTGAAGGGAGGGATGAGCGATCTTTTCGGGGACATTTGTCGTTTTCTTGCTTGACTTGGCACCTTACGCCAAACGGCTCTTTCCTAGCTAGCTAGTTAGCTGGCTGGCTGGCTGGCTGGCTTGCTGCTGCTGCTGCTGCTGCTGCTGGCGGGCGGGCGGACGGGCGGCTAACGCCACGCAGGCAGAGCAACAGAGTACCGACCGATCGATCGATTCTACTCGCCGAAAGCCCCGCTGCTGTTCATTTATTCCCACGAGCGCCGGCCGGCCGAGCGGCCGCCAGATCCTCCGCCCGACCGTGGCCTCCCCTTTCGCTCGATATCGCGCCCAAAGGGGCGATAAGATGACGGCTGATTTAGGCCAAGGAGAGGGGCGGTTGACTCGCTAGGCAGAAACGTACGACGGCGTCATTTCGACGTCAATCCTTTCCGACGTCCACATTGGCGCGCCACAGCTCGGAGACGGTCGAAAAATGGCGCTGTAGTGGTCGCTGTTTGTGCACGGCCTCCCGTCTCTCGAGGTCGAGCACATTTATCCGTTCGGATGAGCCCATTTGCTTTTCCCCAGTAAGATGACGGCGGTCACGAGATAATCGACTGAAATGATCATCGCATTTGACTCAAGAGTCGTTACAGTAACAGTTTTTAATGTGCACACCAATTATACATACGTACACAATTAAAATGTTGAAATATCATTTCTTCAGTGCCGCAACTAATCAACGGAATATTCACAATACTCCATCATACACAAGATAGTCAACAAACAAAAGGCAAAACACATTTATTACATCAATGATCTCTTCCTATCTGACTGTATTTAATCATTCCAATAAATCCAGCTATGTGAAAACTGTGGATGTTCATTTATCAAGAATGCATAATGGCCTTTTGTTTTGTCCACCAAGTTTTCTAAATGCTTTTGGAGCAGTCACGCGTGAGGCGTGGCAACCGTGGAGCAAGCTGGGACAGTGGTCACGTTCTCGCAAGGGCCATTTCTCTCATTCGGGAAACGTCCAGCACAAAAAGCACAAAAAAGGGCTTTCCGACGCAACTCGCCCGTTGCCCGCCGAAGGCGTTGAGCCCCGCCCTCTTCCGCCGCCGCAGAATCGTGCAGCTCCCACTTCAGAAGTTCTCCTTGTAGAAGTTGAAGCTAAAGTACTCGCACTGAGCCTTGATGACTTTGGCCAAGGCGGGAGAACCGCAGTAGAAGACGTGAACTTTGCCTTTGTTCTCTTCGGAAATTTTCCGGAACACCTGATTGCCACGACGTGGGGTTAGCGGGGCGCAACGGTGAGCCGCGTCACCTTGCGGCCGTGCAAAAGCGCAAGCGCGACATAACCTAACGTCTACTGACTTTCCCATCTTTTCGACACGCCGTTCGTGCGGAGCCCCGCCTCTCTAGCTAGCGAGGCTCGACGGGAACGCGCGCCAACGGCGTCTCGGCGGCGCTAGTTTCGCACGTTCTTACCTTGGCCCACTCCGGTCGCCCGGGCTGCGTTCGCGTTCTCAGGCCCGTGATGGAGTCTCTCTTCTCCTTCTTGGCCAGCAGGTCCAGCGCCATTTGCAGGCCAATAGCTTTCATGTCGTTTTTGCACAGGGCTGACGTCATGTACATGTGCATCTCCAGGAAGCGACCTGTCGTAGTATGGCGAATAGTGGTTGAGACGATGACAATGAGGACGACGATGACGACAACAATGACGACAACTATGATGATGAGGACGACAATGACTGTGACGACAACGCGGCCGTCCCGGCGGGCCTAGCGTCACCTTCGGGTTCCTCGTCGGCCTGGTCCATTTCCAGTTTGGTCAGGAGGCTGACGAACCATTCGAAGGATTTCTGGTCACGGTTGATCCAAATGAAGTCCACCTGCAAAACGGGCAAAATAGTGAAGACATCGATACCTGCAAAATATATATATATATATATTCTACAACTAAAGCTTAAACTGTCCGCCGTCACCATCTTTGAGACGGACGCCACCGATGGGCAGAGTTACCTTGCGCAGCTTCATTTCGTTATCCTTGATGTTCTCGCACCACGAGTACTTGCAGTTGGGACAGTTCTGCTTCCTGCCCCGGTACCTGGACCCACGAGCGCACGGTGTGAAGAATCGCGTGCAAGAAAAGAGACGCCGCAAAAGAAGAAAAAGAGGAGCGCCTCGCGCCGGGAGCTCACCTGTACATGATGCTTTGCAGGATGGAGGCGAAGGGTGTGATACCGATGCCCGCACCGATCAGGACGGCGTGCTCCGACGCAAAGATCTGTCTGGTGGGGGTGCCGTAGGGTCCGTCCACGTAACACTGCGGCGCCGAGGAGGAGGAGGCGGCGTGAAAACCTGCGCCGGGAGCTCCGGCTCGCCTAAAAGGGGCTCACCTTGATGTCGCAAAAGCGACGGTTCTCACCGAGCTTTGCCGAAACCTGGCGGGGCCCGGGGAAGGGTCAGCCGACGCTGCCGCCGGCCAACCGTGGGGTGGCGCCCGTGGCGTGACACTTACCTCTGTGGGGGGCGAGGCCTCACCTCTCTCCGCGGTTCCCGGATCATCCGGGGGAGACCGCCCGGGGCCCCCGGCCCGGGAATCTCCGTGACGGTACATGGTCAGCTCCACCGCTCGGTCCTCATTGGACGCCACGGCGCCGTGACGGCGCGGCCAGGGGAGCGACTCCTCCTGGGGCGTCGGGAGCAGGAAGGGAGAGCGAGGTGACGTCGCCGTCCTTCGTTTGACCCTTCCTTCTGACCTCCCCAACTAGACGGAATCCTATACGGAAGCGGTGCTCTCGCGCGTTAAAAAGAGGGGAGGAAAATCGTAACGCCACGCCGGCCGAGCCCCGGACCGAGCCTCGGGCGACGCCCCGTCGTCTGTTTTCGCCACGTTTTGTTTGCGGCAGATATGAAGAGATGCGCTCGGCCGAGAAGCAGATGTGGCATTTCCCCCGAATGGCCTCTGCGACTCGCCCGGCCCGCCGGAGCTATTTTCCCCCCTTAGATACGTTTGTGAACAAAGAGCTTTGGCGCACTCCGTTTCCAACCGTAGCCTCGACGGAACGTCGGGTCGCCGGCGTCCTGGAAGCGGGTGCCGCCGCCGGACTCAGTTGGCGGAAGTACTCGTAGAGGCGGTTGGTCCACTGGCCCATGGAGCGGATGTGCAGCCAAAGACTGTCTGCGCGAGAGCGAGAGGCCGTGAGCGGGCCAGAAAACAAACACGGGAAGCGCCGCTACCGGTCCTACCGGATTGTTCCGGAGCGCTGCTAATGGTGAACGGATGCCACTCGTACTTGGCGATGGCCGGAATATTGACGTAGACGTAATCTCCCGGCTTGAATTGGAAGAACTGGGGACGCTTGATGACCAGATGAGTCACCTGCACGGCGGACGGCGACACATTTGCGCAAAGCCATTAGCCAAGACTGGCCACGTAATTGCCGATGGCCACTCAAAGTTGGAGCCGGCTACCGCCGTCGCGACGCCAGAGCCACCGAGGTCGCGCGGGTGCCTTTGGTGGCGGCGGGAGGGCGACGTGACACCCGGAGGCCAGCCAAAAGCTCACGGAGACGTCCTCACCTTAGACGGCAGCAGATTGACCTCCACGATGTATAGGCCTCCCATACGAGACACGGCGACGCCGATGATCTTTTCCAGTAGGAAGACAAGACCCGGAACCACAAACCACTTCCAAAAGTTGGCGCAATGGACCATGAGCAGGGACCACACCCACACGTAAGAAAGGTGGGACCAGTAGAAGACCTGGCGGGGTCACAGAGAAAAGACGTTGCCACTCCACCGACATTCGGCGTCAAAGGACTACGCTGGTATTTGCCCCTAGAGCAGGGGTCTCAAAGCGGTCCTCAGAGGGCCGCAGTGGGTGCAGGTTTTCATTCCAACTCAACAAGAGGATACCTTTTGCAAGTGTAATCAGTGAAATCAGTTGATTACAGCCAGGTGCAACTTATTTTAGAAGACACCTGATTGGTTAAAATGTCGGCACTGGATGGGTTGGAACAAAAACCAGGACCCACTGCGGCCCTCGGTGGAATCGCTTTGAGACACCTGCCCTAGAGCCAGGAGTGGCTGGCCTGGCCTGGCCTGGCCTGGCCTCGCGAGCCAGCGAGACGGTCCCGTCCCATTCACCCGTTGGCCACTCGGCCGCCCGTCTGGTGAGCGAACGCCCCTCTTCGGGAGGGATTGGGAGGGCGCCATCTGTTTGACCGTGACGCGCTTGACCTTGCTCGGTCCATTGGTCAGAAACGCATCGCATTTCCTCAATAAAAGGAGAGCGACGAATGCCGCAAAAGCCTTTTTTGGACGGGAAACCGGATTGCAATGGATTGCAGTCAGGTGCTTCTTGTTTCAGCAGAAATCTCATTGGTTAAAATGTCTGTCCTGGATCGGTTGGAACAAAAATCTGCACCCGCGGCGGCCCCCGCGGACCGTTTTTTTGCCCACCCCCGGCCGTTAAGTGTTAGTAGCGAGCGACGCCGTTTGGAATGCAAGTTTTGGGTGTGACCGATGGGTCACGCCAGGGGCGCTGGAGAAGAAGGGTTCTCTCGGCAAAAGGCTTTTCTAACGGCCAAAGAATGACGATGGGAGAGCCGGAGCAGGCGGGGCGGGCCATCCCCTCTCAAAGCCAAGCTTGTGGGCACCTCACCTCAAAATGGCCGCTGCGTCGTACAAAGGTGCTGGAGCAGATCCCCATGAGGCAGATGACCACCTGAAGGACCACGCCCGTCACCGAGGCGGTGCCTTTGACCCAGCCGATGCCGGGGCGGGTGGTCAGCAAATACTCCCAAAGGCCGAAGTCACTCCGCTCGGACAGCTGGGCTGCCAGACGGGTGACGGCGGGGAGGGAGAGGGTGTCGGACCGCCGGGTTACCGCTTTGGGGGATGTCGGCGACGGCTTACCAAAGTTGAAGACGTGCGCGGTGGTGTGCACCAGCGTGAATCCCAGGATGGCGTAGCCCACGATCTGGTGCAACAGGATGTTCTGGTCCAGCGGCAAGACCCGCAACACCCAGGTGGCCCGCAACCAGGTGAGACAGCGACGCAGCATCAGGACCTTCCGGGGGGCAGGGGGGGGGGCGCATTCGAGTAAAGGTTCGGCTCGGGTCGGCTCGCCGCCGCCGCAGCCCACCCCGGGCCGAAGCGGTCCCGTCACGCCCCGCCCCGCCCCGCCTCCGAGTTACCATGACAAAGGTGCAGTTGAAGTTGAGGCACTGTCCGCAGCCTTTGGCCAGCATGTAGCAGACGCTGGCGTGACGGTGCTGCAGGACGGCGCCGGCAAAGAGCGCCAGGCTGAGGCAGGCGTAGCTGCACAGGAAGAGGAGCTTGCGGCTGTTGTTGTGCCAGTACGCCCGCGTCAGGTAGCGGGGGGTCCGTTGCTTCTTCTGCTCCGCCTCTGGCGGTTTCAACCAATTGGCCGCGCTGAGGAAGGGTGGGGCGGGGCAGGGGGGTTTCAGTCCCACGCAAGGTTTCCAGGGGTCAGGCGGGGACGGGAGGGCGAGCCGCGCGTACCTGATGGTCAGGTTCTCCATCACCTCCGGGAAGTCTTCCAGTTCGGCTTTCAGCTCCTCGAAGGTGATGGCGCCGCTGGCGTCCCTGTCGGCCGACTCGAAGAGCGCCAGCGTCAGGTCGTCCAGTTTCTCCTCTGACAGAGAGATGGCGCTCTCCCGCAGGCAGGACTTCAGAACCGTGCGCAGCTCGCCCGGATCGATGGAACCGCTCCCTGCACGCCCCCGTCCGTCTTAGAATGGCGAGGGGGACGGGCCGATGGCCTCCGACCGCTTTTACCGACCGGATTCCGAGTCGCCGCGACCTCTAGCCGAGTCAACGGAGCGCCTAATGGGGCAGTTAGCGGGGGCAGCGCTCAGGGGGGCGTGCGTGCCTTCTCATCTCATTTTCATAACCGCTTTATCACTAGGGGGGGTGCTGGAGCCTATCCCAGCTGACTTGGGGCCAGAGGCAGGGGACACCCTGAAGCGGTGGCCAGCCGATCACAGGGCACGAGGAGACGGACAACCATTCACGCTCACACTCATACAAAGAGGCAATTTAGGTCCAATCCGCCTACCATGCATGTCTTTGAAACGTGGGAGGAAACCGGAGCACCTGGAGAAAACCTACGTAGGCCCGGGGAGAACATGCAAACTCCACACGGGCCTTGGCAGTGAATTGCGGTCGGTAAAGAGCGGGCCGGGTAGCGTGCTTGCGTGCGTGCGTTCACTCACCGTCCACGTCATAGACCTGGAAGAGAAACCTGAGTTTGTCCGTCTCGCTGCCGTGGATGAGGAGGTCCAGCGCCCCCAGGAGCTCGTCCAGACTGATGGAACTGCTCCCGTCGGAGTCGAAGAGGGCGAAGAAGCGCTCGGCGAAGAAAGACTGGTGCGGGCGAGCGGGCGAGAGAGCGCACGTCATGGCGCGCCAGGACACCGAGGCGTCGAGTTTGACCGACAGACCTCTTTGACCTTGAGCGCCGTCTTGAACTCGTCCAGGTCGATCTCTTTGTCCTCTCCGGCGATGCTCTCGAACTGCTTAGTCACCCACTCCAGCCAGCGCGCGTCCTCCTCGCCGCTCATGGCCAAGCCGCTTACCACGACTCTGGTCCCGGTGGCCCTGTAGAGCGCTCCGGGGCACACGGTCGCGGGTCGCTCTGTCACTAGGCCCAAAAAGCCACCACGGCGGCCTCCGCGCGCCCCAGCACTTGTCGTTAGCGTACAGAGTAAAAGCAAACTTTTTTGGGGGGAAGGGTTTGTTTTACGGCGGCCGTGTCATTCAAAGGGCTGGCACCGTTGCGTCCGTTGAGTCTTTGACAGCATTCGGATGCCTTCCAAAGGCCGCACCGAGCGCCGAAGCGGCAGTCCGCCATGATCAACGCCTTCCGGCGCGAAGAGCGCGCGGTCGCCACCGCCGCGAGAATCGGGCGGGGTCCACCGCCAGCGCCAATAGTCTCCCACCGGGTGGGGCGGCCGGTCCGAGCTTCCGTCCCCCGCTTTTCTAAATGTGCATTTTCAAGCTAGTAATACGCGCCGCCGTTTGGAGCCGTTTGCGTCGTTGACGATCGGACGGCCGGGTCGACCTGCGTTCGTTCTCGTGTTCTCGGCTCACCCGTTCAACGGCGCCGGTGGGCCAACGCTTTTTGGTGGTCGGGGAAAAAATGAAATGCTTTTGTTTTTCTGGCATCAAACCATTCAATGCTGTGCGAAAATGGTACCAAAAAGGCAACTTTAATGACTATGCCAATTGCATGTTTTTGGCTCAGATGAGAGGAGACCTGACGTCACCGAAGCAAAGGACTTTATTAACAATGATTGCACTTTGACAGGGAACACTACAGTACTATGTTTGCTTCCAAGCACTTTACGTAGAAACTCCTTGGCCGTTTTTCTTAGACTAGACAGCGCGCGCACTCACACACACGGCTTGGAGCTAAAGCATTCGCTGTGGCTCCAATTTTTACCGGCAGAAGTTGAAATAAAGGACGGCGGGACGAGCGCTCTCTCTCTTTCGGCATATGGTCTCAATCAAAACCTTTTGGAAGCGGGCCGGACAGGTGGCCCGCCCGTCTACAAAGTACCCACGTGCTATCGGGAGAGTTTTCTGCTCACAAAGGCTTTGAAGAAAATGTCCTTTTACCTTGTGCTGCAAGTCCTCCTCCTCCTCCTCCTTCTCCTTCTCCTCAGCGGCCGAAGCTCAGTCTTCCACGCGGCAGCTGGAGGTGACAGTTGGCCCACCCCACTCTCCCAACCCGCGCACGTCTCGCTAACAGCCTGTCACGCGCGCGCGGACACGCCTCGTGTGGCGCACAAGAGAAGGCCCCGCCTCCCGCCGACATCTCCCGCTCCGGTCAAAGGTGAAGGTGGGGACTCTTCGAGCCGGGCTCGAACCTCGCTTAAACGGCGGCAAAGAGAAGCGCCGCGGTCCGGCGTCAGGCCCCGGCCGACGCCGCCTCGTCCCGGATGCAGCGCAGCGTCCGCAACCCCTCGAAGGACACGGCCAGGACGCCCAGCGGGGAGACGCCGTCCTCCACGTCTACCACTGCAACACAAGTGCAAAGCGGAAGGTCACCGTCGGCGCCGGCGAAGGACCACATTTCGCCGCGCTCGGCTTTGGTAAATGGGAGCGTTTGGGCCGTTGGGGAAAGTGGGAGCAAAACGACAGGGGTCTGCGGGGCCAACCGTCGAGGCTTTTCGGGGCCCCGGTCGTCCGGGGACTTCTGGCCCTAGCGAGAAAGAGAAGAGGCGCTATAACCTGGGAGGCGGAGGCGGGCCACGTCATGGGCTCCAATCAGCAGGTCGTCCATCTTGAGGTAAGCCACGCCCACGTCCTCGCAGTCCCGCTCTTGCTCCTGCTCCTCGGGCGGCTCGCTCACCACCGTGAAACGAACCCTGCCCACAAAAATTGGTCACGAGGCGGCGGGGCCCGCCGAGAAGCGCCGCCGGCGGCTCACCTCTCCATGTCGGGCTTTCGTCCCGCCAGGACCTCCCCCAGAAGTCGGCGCCTGGAGCCGGCGTCCTCGTCCACGCGAATGACTGCCGGTGGCGACAAAGTCGGGCGATTACCGACGCCGGGGCCGGGGCCCGCGTGGCTTCTAGAGGCCGGCTGGCGTGCGCCTACCTTTGCTAAAGTTGAAGCTGACGCTCTTCCCCGGGGGAGGCTTGGGCAGGGACACGGGCGACTCCTCGGTGGGCATGTCGAGGAAGGCGAACTCCACGAAGAGGCGGACCACGTCGGCGTCCGCGCACAAGCGAGACTGGGCGTCCAGGGTGAGACTGGCCACCTCCACGCGTAGCCGGCACGCGTCGCCGAGGCCGGCGGCGCCGCTCGCCCGGAGGTCGCCCCCGCGGACCGACGGCGAGGTCATCTGGGCCGCCCGAACGATATCGTCGTCGTCGCTGTCGGACGGAGAGCCCGCGTCGCCGGTTCCGCCCGTGCCGCCATCTCTCCCCACGGCGTCGTTTTCCTCCCCGCGGCCCCCGCCTGCCGACGGAAAGGCCCGTTGGCGAGCGATCGCCATTTCGGCGGGGGAGACGAAAAGCCGGCGTGTGGACGGAAGGTGCTCACCGGCGGGAAGGACGCGGGCTTCTTGCCGGGGCCCGGAGGCCGAGGGCGGCCGCGTCGGGACCGGTTGACCTTCGGGTGCCGAAGACTCTCGCTCTTCCTCGTACCCCTCCGCCGGCTTCTGCAAAGAGGGGGGCCGAGGCGCCTGAGACCCCGGTCGTCGCGCCTTCCGCGCTCGGGAGGAATGGTCACCCACCGGTGGCTCGGGAGCGTCCGGGAAGGTGACTCTCTTGGCGGGCCGCCGCCGCGGGCTTTCCGGGAAGCGGACTTTCTTGGGGACCCGTGGGCCCTCCTTGGCCACCGGCGGGTCACCGCTCCGCACCAACTCCAGCGCCACGTCGATGCGCCCCGCGTGGCGTCCGGTCGAGTCGCGCAGGTCAAAGGCCCCTGCCGGCGGAGCGCGCGTACGCACGCACGCACGCAGACACGCAAAAGGCTTTTGTCCATTCCATCCAGCCAAAACGGATGGAGGCGCACGCGCGCGCCGGACGGAGAGCGGCTTACCGGCCATCTCCCGCCGGCTCAAAAGCGGGGCCAAGAGAACGGCGGCTTTGCCCAAGTACACGTCGCTCCGCGGCTCCTCGTAGTCGAAGACGTAGAAGGTCAGCGTTTCGGAGGCCAGGCGGCGCTCCGGGTCGGCGCTCGGCGTCAGCGCGAAGGTCCGGACGTGACCGAAGCGTGGCTGGCGAGTGTCGCGCGCCGTGGACGTGGGCTGGTCGGGGAAGTCCAGCAACTTGTAGACCACGTAGGGGCTGGGCGGCCAGGAGCGCTCCGAGCGCAGGCCCTCGCAGCCGCGCACCTCCACCCGCACCAACTGCTCCGCTTCCGCTTTCGCTTCCGCTTCCTCCGCCGTCACCTGAGCGTCGACGGAAAAACTAATTGGGCATCGGAAAGGAGGCGAGCGAGGGCGCGGGCGACTCACGCTCCGGTCGAGCACGCCGTCCGACCCGCCGACGGGCCGCCTCAATTTGATCCAGTAATCCAGCCGTCCGAAGGAGGCGTCGCGGCCTCCGCTTCCTGAGCGCCAAAAGAGAAAGGCGGGCGGCTCAGCGAGACCTCGGCGCCGGGTGGAGGCGGGAACGCTCACCCAGCAGCGGCAGCGTGCCGGCCGCCGCGCCGTCCCGGAGGAGGTGGCGCAGCTCTAGCGCGGCGCTGGCTACCGTCTTCCCGCGCAGTCCCAGCGCCTGATGCAGGTCGACGCGCAGCCGGCCGTGACGGAGGTACTCCAGGAAGCGGCGGTCGGCGCTCACCGCGTAGCGAGACGTGAAGCCGTAGCGCGGCGAGACGCCCGTGGCCACCGGGGTGGCGTGCAGCTCGTGTAGGTAGAAGGCGTAAGTGCAAAAGGTGGAAGGCGACGGGTCGCCCATGGTCTCCAGGGCGGCCGGCGACAGCGTGGCGCCCACGATCTGAATTTCCAGCAGGTTTTCCCCCTCTTCGGCCGTCGGGCCAGGGGTCCGTTCCGAAGCGGAGAGCGCGGGTCGCCGAGCCGCGCCTTCTGAGGCGTGCTCCCGGTCGGCGGTGGCGGCGCCACGGGCACTTTCCGTTGCGTTCTCCTGGGCGGCGGCTTTCGTGCCATTCTCCTGTGCGCCGGCGCCTTCGGTGCCATCATCCTGGGCGGCGGCTTCCACCTTCTCTTGCCGGGCGGCGGCGGCGCCTTCCCCTTTGTCTTGCCGGGCGGCGGCGCGTCCAGAGCCTTCCGCCGCGTGCTCCCGGGCGTCGTCGCCAGCCAACATCTGCCACCTTTTGTCACGTTCCATTTTCTGCCGGACGCACTCCAGCTCGGCCTACGAGCGCGCGACACACCGTTGGCATTCATCGGCCGCACCGGTGGATCGTTTGACGGGGGAAATGAGAACGGCCGGCCGGGGCGGTCCCCCGACCAGGTACCTTGAGGTCGGCGCCGACGCGACTCTCGGCGGCCAGCAGCCGTCGGACCTTCTCCAGCTCCTGGATGGTTTCGGCGTGGGCGTCTCGTTGTTGTCCGGAGGCCATGACGGCGACGCTGCCTTCCGCGGGCGACAGAGACTCTCCTTCCGGGTGAAATTGAGGCACCTAGCGGCGGGGAGGCAGACAAGACAAGGAGTTCCCCGTGACCGGTCTTCTTAGATGAGGTTACGCCCACCCGCCCGCCCGCTCGCTCGGCGCCTCACCTCGGGGAGCGGCGTCGCCGGGTCATCGTCCACCTGCATTGGACAAGAGGCGTTGGCTTTTTCAATTTTTCTACACGGAATCCAGGGGGAGGGGGCCGGCCGGCTGGCCGGCCGGCTTCACCTGGGCGGAGTGGCGGCGTCGGAGCCGCTCCGTCTGGCACCTCTCCTCGGCCAGCTGCGCTTCCAGCTGCTGCTTCTCTTCTCTCAGCTTCTCGCTGGCGTCTGGAGAAAAGGCGCGGGCAGTTCAAGTCCACCCCAACCTTTTTGGGCGAGCGGGCCCTCCGCCCCCGACCCCTCCCAGCCCCGCTCGCCTTTTTCGGCTCGGACCCGCTCCAAGATGATTTGCTTGTCCAGCAGGTCGGCCCGCAGCGCCGCCTCCAGCTGCGCCACCCGTTGCTCCAGATGTCGCTCGTCCACGCTCGGCCGCCCGTCCAACATGCTGCCCAAGAGAGTGCCGGCTCGCGGAGAAAGGTCTCGGGGGGGGGTACGCCCCGGCTCCCTCGGAGCGCCCGTCTCACCCGTTGAGCAATTTGTCGTTGTGCTCCTTCAAAAGATTTCGCTCCTGCTCCACCTCCTCGATGCGCTCCCGCAACTAAAGACGGGGGCCAGATGCCGCGAGCCGAGATGGGACGGGACGCCCCGAGACGAGACGCCGCGGGCCGGGAGCGGACGGCGAACCTGCTGCGTCTCGGCGCGCGCCAGCTGCTCCGTCTGCAGGCGCGTCCGGAGCTCCACGACCTTGGCGCGCTCGTCCTTCAGCTGCGACGTCAGCTCCGCCATTTTGCCCGCCGCCGCGTCGTAGCAGGCCTTCTGCGTCCGCTGACTCTGCCGGGAAAAAGGCCAGCGGTCCCGCTCCCGATACGTAGGGGTCGGCCTCGGGCGGAGCCGGCGCGCCCACCTCTTGCAGTTGGAGGAAGCGCTCCTCCAGCTCAGTCATGGCGTCGCATCGTTCGGCCAGCTGTTTCTGCAGTTTGATCAAGGTCACGTTATTGTTGATCTGCGACCTGCCGGGGCACCGGGGGGACTGGTGACGTATGGCGCTCGCCGGTTGCCGGCCGCCCGTGGTCGGGGGCCGCCCGTGGTCAAAGCCCGCGCACCCGGCCTTCTACCTCAGTTCCGACTTGTTCTGCTGCTGCAGCGCCACACTTTTCTCCTCCTCCAGCTGAGCGATGCGCCGGCGCTGCGATTCCGTCGCATTCTCGCTGCCCCGCAAAAGACCGAGGACTGAGCAAGCGGTGGGCGGCGAGGCGGGCCGGCACTCACAGATTCCGGGTCTTTTCTCGAGCTTCCTCCAGCAGGCCGTAGACCGACGCGGCGGCGGGCTGAGCGGTCTGCGGCCTTTCGTCTCCCGGCGAGCTCCTGGCGCCTGGCGAGCGACACGCGGGTGTCCGCCGGCGTCCGGTCGCATCGGTCGGCTCACTTACGTCTGGCCGGCGTGGGCGAAGGGGAGGAGGCGTCGTCCGCCTTCCGGGGTAAGCGCGGGCGAGGCGAGCGAGAGGCCAGCCGCCGCCGTTGCTCGGCCACGAAGAGACGCTGCCTCAGGCGTTCGTTGTCGGCTTCCAGCGCTTGCAGCTTCTCCTGGAAGTCTCCCAGCAGGTCGTCCTTCTCCGATTGGTGTCGCGAGGGCACCGGCGCGAGGCCGCCCTCGGCCAGCCGCTCCATCCGCCGGCGGTCCTTCACCAGCCTGAGCAGCTTGGTGCCCAGCCTACGGGGACGGACGGGAGCGTGTGGAAACGCAAGCAAATGCAAGCAAGCAAACGGCTCGGGCCGACGGTCAGCGCCCGGGCCCCGTCCCACTTCCTGATCTTGTCCTCTTGCTGGTGGATGTGCTGTTTGAGGAGCAGAGAGTCGTCGTGGAGCTGCAGGAAGTTGTCCTCCAGCTCTTTCCTGGACACCCGGGAGACGTCCGCGCGGACGCGAGCATCTGTGACGGCGGGGGGCGGGGGGGAGAGAGAGACGAACACAAGCCGTCAGCTTCTTACAAGGCACCTCGGGCGCTCGGACCTCCGTCGCGAGCCACGCACCGCTTCGGAGGGGGTTGAAAGCTTCGTGCGCCGCCGCCGCCGTCTCTTCCAGCAAGAAAGACATCTTTCCGGCAGAAAAGACAACTGCCTGTGCCTCTTTCCAGAAAGGTCAGCAACAGCAGCAGCCTGTATTGGAAAGGCTGTTTGTGTGGCCAGCGTCAAACTTACGAGCAGAGCGAAAAGCTGAGTCGAACCGAGTCGAATCTCAAAGCTCACTGCTAGCCCCCTCTTCAATGCGGCGAGATGAAAACATTTGGGCTTGGCTCGGCGTTCTGCTCTACTCGCCGCTACTTGCTAAGTGTAAACAACCGATGGATCAGAACTACTTCCTCTTCTTCTTCTTTCGTTTCTTCTTCGCCGTCGGGTTTTTTCTTCTTCTTCGTCTCCTTCTTCGTTCTTGTCGTTTCTTCTTCGCCGTCGGGTTTTTTTCTTCTTCTTAGTCTCCTTCTTCTTCTTCTTTCTTGTCGTTTCTTCTTCACCGTCGGTTTTTTTTCTTCTTCTTTCTTGTCGTTTCTTCTTCGCCGTCGGGTTTTTTTCTTCTTTTTGCCCGTGGCTACGGTGGTCGGTAGCCGTCTTCTCGACAGGACACCACGTTCGACATTTTCTTCGTGGCTCACTGAAATTCTTTTTCGAGTATGCGTCTGCATCTGTGACGTTCGGGATAAAGCTAGCAGTCTGAAAGGGAGCAATCTGGAAAGTAGCATATACGCGTTCAATGGCTCTGTCGCAAGATGGCTGACGAGTGACGAAGCCCGCCCCGCTCCTTTAACGCGCTGAGCGCGTCAGACATCCAGGCTTAAAGACGCGATCCATCAGGGACACGACATCCCTTCGGCGGCCATCTTGGGGCAGAACCACCGAGCGGCCTTCGTACCGTTCAAGTCACTAGGGTACAATTAGTCCATGTTCAAACGGCTTGCTTTCTTATAAAAGTGCCTGCAGTCGTGTTTTTTTATTTTTCAATTGAAAGAACAATTTGTGGGTCAGCCCGGTTTGTTAAGAAGACGCTTGCTTTTGAGATGGCGACACACCTTTATTTCACAGTGGACTCACAGTATTGATTTTCTTCAGAGTAAGACAGTCCGGACATCGAATTACGCGGTCGGGCCGCCTTCTCCCTCTTCTTTTGCCGCACGGCGCCGATAAGGAGGGGTCCACTCTCACTCAGATGCCCATGTAGGTGTTCATCTTGGCCAGCGCGTCGCAGACGGTGGTCAGGTCGCCTCGGAGGTCATTGACCACATCCTCGATGCCGCGCGTGTCTTTCAGCAGGTCCACGCTCTGCGTGTACGGGTCGTAGTACACCGAGAAGGGACGCCGGATGGTCTTGGCGAACTCTCTGAAAAACAAGAAGACGGCGGCGCCCTCAACGAGGAGCGCTCGAGGCCGACGGCGGGCGGCACCCTCGGCCGGGGGCGCTGCGAGCGGGAAAGGCGTCTCTACCGCATCTTCTGTTTGGCTTCGTCGAAGCTGTCCGAGACAAAGTAAACTTCCTGGAAACTGGTGATGAGACATTCTTGCCTGCAGGTGGTCTCGGGGTCAAAGGGCATCACTCGCGCCTCTGCCGACAAGGCGTGCTGGGAGAGGAAAAAAAACAAAACGGAACAAAAGAAAGACAACACCGACCAGCAAAGTCCTTCCACCCCAGGGGGCCGGTGACGTGGTGTGTCTTTCTCGCTCGCTCGTTGGTTGGTTGGTTGGTACGGATTTGCGCGCTTTTCCCTCCATGTACGCCTAGCTGACTATCGTGTCCGCGTTCACATTCCCTTTGGTCGTTGGCCCCCTCCCAGCTCACCCTACCGTTCCTAACCACCACCACAGAAAGTGATCCCAAAACAACAACAAGACAGCTGAAAAAACAGCCCCGAACTGGCCCAAAGTCAACAATTAAGGATCCAAAATGTACAGGACGTGAGGCCAGAGTCTCCCGCAAAAAAAAAGGATTGGCCGTCTGACCGGAGAGTGGTCTTAAACGGCTCGGGGAGTTTGATGGGCGGAATACCTTGAGCTCTCCGATGGACGAAAGCAAGCCGGCGCCGTAGGCTCTCAGCTGACCGTCTTGTTTGCAGAGGCCAAACTCCACGGTGAAGAAGTAACACTGACAACACAAGGCGGCGCGCGGATGAGCCGGCCTCACCGGGCCGCCCGTCGGGCGCCGGCCGGCTTCACGGGGCCGCCCCTCCCCCGCCGGGTACTCTCACCGTGGCCAGTTTCTGCACGTCCTGGTCCGAAGCGCCGAGAGAGGCCAGGCCGATCTCCTGCGAAAACTGCGCGAACTTGGGGTCGGCCAGCAGGGGAACGTGACCCAGGAGCTCGTGACACGTGTCCCTGAAAGGCAAAGCGGCTCGGGCGCGGGTGAGGGCGCGCGGGCCCAACGACTCACTCACGGTTCGGGCGTGTAGAGCGGGTCGCTGCCGTGCCGGACGTATTGCGTGCAGTTGAAGACGCGGTAGGCCAAACCCGCCAGGAAGTCTCGGGGCGACAGGTAACCCGCCACGGGGCGCACGGTGAAGCCGGAGCGCTCTGGAAGGTGGCGGCGGCGGCGGCGGCATTAAAGGGAAGTTAGCGGCAAAGTTTCCGACCCGGCCGACCTCTGAGGAAGCGCGAGACGTCCTCCAGTTGAGGAATGTTGTCGCGCCGATAGCCGCAGCACTGGCTGAGCAGAGGCAGGTTCTTCAGGTATTCTTTGCAGGCGTGCGTGGGGTACAGCTTGCCCAGCTCCCCGAAGACCACGCCCCACGTGCGCACTTCCTCGGGGGTGTAGTCCACGCGGGGGATGGCCTCTCCGCTGCAAAGCGCAACACACTCCATCGCTCGGCCGCGGCGAGAAAGACAAAAGCCAGAGGCTGAGGCGAGGTGCGCTTACAACTTGTACTTCATGGCCACCTCCACGAAATACTTTCGCCGCTGGCGGTAAAGCGGGTCTTTGAAACCCTGAAGAATAAAAAGAGCAAAATGAGCACTCGGCCGGCCAGCCGCCACGCGCTGGCCACGCGCTGGCCACGCGCTGGCCACGGGCGCACCGGGTGCTCGGCGTCCAGTTCCGATCCGTACATCAGGACTCTGTGGGAGCATTGATCCAGTTGGGAAATCTTCATGGGGAACCAGGGTACGTCATCTGCGACACGCACACGCGGGTCAGGTGGCGGCGCCCCGACGGGAACGGAGCGCCGGCGGAGCGCCGGCGGAGCGCCGGCGGACCGACCGTCGGGCGCCGCCCAGATGCGCTCGGGCGTGTCCGAGGACAGGATGTCGACGCGCTCCTTCAGCGCCTCCAGCAGCTCCTCAAAGTCCTTCTCGTCGCAGACGCAGTCCACCAAGATCTCCACTTCGTCGGCGGCACGCCTGGACGCGCGCGACTCGATGTGCTTCAGGTTTACCCGCTTCTCCTGCCCAAGCGCCGCACCGGTCACCGCATCGCTCAACCGGTGACCACGGCCGGGGCCTTGTTAGGTAGGAGCTTGGCCGAAAATCAAGGGGCTGCCGCCGCCCCCCCGTCGGATCCCCGGTGCAGAGCGCGCGGACGGGGAGTCTTACCTGAAAGAGTCGCAGCGCTCGGACCAGGCGCCCCACCTCGTTTTTCAGCGAGAAGACCACGGCCCGGCCGGCGTTCTCTCCCACGGGACTGAAGGACGGGCGGCGAGACTGCGACGGCATCGTCCGGGGTCAAGAGCCGACGCGCGCGCGCGCCGAGAGACGGCCGGCGGAGGTCACCATCTGTCCGCCGGTGTGGCGCGGCGGGCGTCCGTCCGCCACGGCCGAGTCGAAGGAGAGCCCGCGCCGGCTCCAGTATTTGCTGGAGAACATCATCATGGCGGGCGGCCCGGCGGGCGCCTTGGCCACCTTGGTCACCTCCCGCCCGGCGCCCTTGGTCACGTGAGAAGACGCCATGGGGAACCAGTGGGTGTACGAGTACCACAACTTCTCCAGTCTTTCCGGCGCCGACTCCGAGCGAGCGAAGGACAGGAGGGAGAGCGCCCGCTCGCCGGCCCGTCGCCCTGCTTAAAAAGGCGTGCGGGTGGGTGGGGGTCCTTACGGCTTGCCCCGCTTCCCCGAAAAGCTTCACGAACGCTGCTGACGTCAATGGGGGGGGTTTCTAATCTGTCGCCGGCGCGCCCCGACCGAATCCACGGGTTGGCGTTTCGATAAGGACGCCGAGCGGCCGCCGCAATTTCCTGTCGCTCGGGAAATGAAAGCTTCTCAGATGCGCCGGCGTTATGAAGCGATGCGCCGATAGCTCGGCCGGCCCCTTTGAAGAAAAAGACGCCAACGGGTGGGGGGCTTGCGCTCCTCTTAACGGCGACGGCAGTGAGAGACGAGCAGCGGGGGGCCAACGGGACGGCTATCGGTGTCGATGGCTTCCTTGTCATTTTCGGCGACTTAACGGGTCGCCCTCACCCTGGGAAATTTGGGGTGACTTGACACCGGCCCTCCGAAGCCAGAGGGGCCCAACGGAAAAAAAGAGTCACGGTGCCGCAAGAAAGAAGAGCACATTTTTTAATACGCCAAAAGTGCCGTCAAGGACGACCCGTGGCCGATTCGCCCGCGACGACCCGAGTGCCGAGAAAAGAAAAATGGGCGCAACTTGCCGTCCCGCGTGGCGCTCCGTTAGAAAAGTAGAGCTCCGGGCTGGGACGTGAAGGCGAGCGGGCCGGGGCACCCGGAGTCGGTGGCGCCGGCCGAGCGTCCGTCCCGGTCCGGGCGCGGGCCCGCCGACGCCCGGTGGCAGGAGTCCCGCGCCAGGATGTCCAAGGCCGACCGAGGGCAGCCCTGAAAGAACGGCGGTGGGTGAGGCGCCTTCTCCGAGAGGGACGGCGAAGGATCGCGCCGAGAGATGGCCAGGCGGTCGGCGGGCCTTCCCTCGGCGAGGGCGCTCGGCAACCACTTACTTGACTTTTCTTGATCTGGAGCCAGATGCTTTCTGCCATCTGAAGAATTTCCTCCACGTCCAGCTTCATGGAGAGCTGGTTGACGTGCTGCCGGAGGACGAGGATTAGGGTCGGGAGGCGGAGGGCGGGCGTCCGGGCGCTTCCATCGGAACGGAGCGGAAAGGCCGGCCTCACCTTGAGGATCTCGCTGAAACCGAACTTCTCCTCCATGATTTTGCTCTTCTCCGAGTCCAGGATGGCGCAGCAGAGCAAAAGGTGAAAGTTGCGACACGGCAGGCCCGTCCACATCACCTGCGCGGAGCCGGGTCAGGGTCCCGCCCCACCGAGTCCCGCCCCCTGGCGGCGCTGACCTCCCACAGGCGGAGCACGTCGTGGAAGGCGAACTCTCTCTTGAAGCGGATCAGCAGCCAGCGGAAGCAGAAGTAAAGGTAGCCCGAATCCTGAGATTCTGGGGACGCAGAGCAGAGTTCCGCCGCCGTTCACTCGGGGGGGCGGCGGCGGCTAGACTCGGCCCCGTGGCTTTTGGGGTGCTCTTGCGGCTCACCCAGGTAATTGAGGAAGGACGGATCCAGCAGTCGGAGCAGGGAACCCAGCTGGATGAGCTGAGCCTTCATCCCCAGCATCTGCTCCTCAAAGTTGCGGTGCTGCGAGAGAGGGGAGGAGTTGGAGGAGGGCGGGAGTCGGGCGCCGGCCCGGCCCGGCCCACGAGCCCGGGCGCCGTGCCGTGCCGCGCCACGCCGCTCACCAACTGCTCCATGAAGGAGACGAAGCACCAGAAGGCGTCCGCCTCGCTCTCCAGGACGAAGACGAGGGGCGACAGCAGGTCGCTCATGCCTTGCACGTAACCTGCGCACAAAGGCCGGCTGGTGGGGGGGGGGCTGTTTTCTTTCAGTGCCGGACGATTCCGTCCCGAGATCGGCGGACCTCACCTAGGTCAAAGTCGTACATGCAGTACGTCATGAGCACGTCGTGCAGGAGGACCAGGCCCGGGTTGTCCGCCCCCCGGTAAAAAGGATTGCTCCTGTCTGTGCGCTCCACATCTTTTTCTGCGGGTTGGGGGGGATTACGGGGGTCCGTGAGGCCGGCCGCGTCAATCGTTTGCAAGCGTGGATGTGCTCACCGATCAGACTCCGGTACTCTCGAAGTCGCCAGTTGCGCTTCTCCTGCTCCTCGCTCACCGACTTCCACTGCAGCTTCATTCGGAAGTAGTCGTCCCTGCGAAAGCGCCGGGAAATAAACGGCCGGCCTTCGACGCGCCTCGGCCGCCGACGGACAAAGTATCGGAGCCGTCGCGAGCGCCGACGCCCCCGATGCTTTTCGTGGCGATCGGAATCGCCGAGCTCGACCGCCGTCGGAACGCCGTCGGCTAAAGCGTCGGGCGGAGGTTTGCGAGCGAGGTGAGGAGAAAAGGGAAGAAGAGAGTTACGTTTTGCTTCTCTGCAGACTTTTCCTCTGTTCCAGCGTGCTCCCCCAGGGAAAGTAGCCCAGAAGAAACTTCCAGGCTTCTTTCCTCACCGCGTGACACAAACCCTGCAAGGAGGCGACGGCCGAGGTGTCAAAGAAGAGCGGCGGCGGCGGGGGAGGACTGGCGTTTGGGCCTTTCTCCTAAGGCGCTCACCCCCCTGAAGATGGACTCTTTGAGCCCGGCCACGCGCAGCAGACGGCCGTCCCGGTCCTGGTGGGCGCTCCACACCGGCGCGGAGACGGGCGCGCCCCGCTGCACCTGCGGACGGCTCCCCAGGCCCACCTGGGTGGGAAGGACGGCACCGTGAGTGGCAGAAGAGGGGAACGCGCCATCTAGCGTCCGAGCTCGGCAGAGCAATAGAACGAAGGGAAGCCCGACGCCAGCTTCTTGAGCCCATCATTTGCCGTGGCTCATCTGGCTCCGTTGGACTGGCGCTCCAATTTTTGGCCAGGGGTGGGCAACTCCGGTCCCGGAACGCCGCTACCCGGTCTCCGCTCTGTTTTCCAGCGATGGATAGCGGCTCTCCAGGCCCGGAGTTGCCCACCACCCCTGCGCTAGGCAATCCCAAAAATGGGCCACTCACCCTGGTGACCACTTCAAAGCCGGGCTCCTCCTGCTGGTTGATCTCCAGGGCGGGGACGGGCTCCGCCAGGACGTGGGCCACCTCCTCCGGCGGGTGCCGGCGCGGTCGCTCGCCGCCCCGGAAGGCGTCGAAAAAGCCGTCGCTGACTTTGGAGGCGCGGTCCGCCGCGCTCGCGCCAGGGTCCTCCCGGAACTTCTGCGGGACGCGGCGGTGGCGTCAACGGTCCCGTCCGGACCGCCCCACCCCCACCCGGCCGTAGAGGCGCCCCGGGACACTCACTGGCTCAAAGTGGTTGCGGTCGTCCTGGTCGCCGGGCAGGTTCTCGAAAGAGTCGCCCAGAAGCTTGTCGGCGGGGCCGATCAGCAGGCGAGACGCGTCCAGGGCGCACCTGAGGGCGAGCCGCCGTCCCGTGAGCGCCGCCCGCACCCGTCCCAAACATCGGAGCGACGGACGACGGAGTCAAAACGCCGGCTCCCGTGCCGACCTACTCGCAATTTCCGTGAACGCGATTGGTAGTTTCGGCCGAAAGGGAGACGTCCGTTTGGCTAGGATTTCGGCTCGACGTCCTCAAAGCTGAGGTGATGTTTAAAAATGTTGTTGCGCGTGAGCGAGAAATAATCCAATAGTATAAATGAATCTCAGATGAGATTTTTTTTCTGGATGATCCACGCAGGTTTCTTGTGCTTGTCAGGTTAGCGTGAGCGAAAATAGCTAACTTGGCCTTATGAGGTTACCTGCCATTATTTTGGAGGCATTTATTTTGGTCCTCACGTGTGATAACGTCGGACGGGCAAGACAATTTGCCTTGAAAAGCCGCTGCGCCTATAAAAGGGCCGCGCCAGACGTGGGCTTTGCGGACTCCGCCGGGCGATGGGACAATTTCCTGCGCCGAGGAAGATAAGAGGCTTCTCTCTCCCGGAGCTGACATTTACCTCAAAGGGAGGCAATTAGCATGGAAATGAGGAGGAGAGGAGGAGGAGGAGGAGGAGGAGGAGGAAGAAGAGAGAGGGGGGGCGACTCCGACGGCGACTCACTGGCTGAGCGTGGCCACTCTCCTCAGGCAGTCCAGGAGCTCTTCGGCACCGCCCTGCTGCAGTAGCAGAGGCGGTAGCGACGTAGCGCTCTTCAGCGCAAAGAGCAACGCGGGGGCGTCGCGCCACCGGTCCCGGCGGACCGTGACGGCGGCCAGCTGAGTCAGGCCCGCCGAGAAACCACGCCTCGGCGCGCCTGAAAAGGACGGGAGAGGGAGTCAGCCGACGAGCCGACGGCAGGCAGGCGGGCGGGCCCGTCGGGTTTCGCACCCTCGTCGGCGGCGCGGACGGGGTCCCGCTCGGCCGGCCGCCGCCCGCCTCCGCCGCGCCGAACCCACTCCATCACCGAGCTGGAGTCCTGCCGGCACAGAAATGGGCCTTGGCGTCGGTTGGCGTGCGGGGTGTTTAGCGGAGGCGTGCGCGTACCTCGGCGGCGCACAGGATGTCCGTGGAATCCTCCAGGGGCGTAAACTCCACGGAGATGTCGGCGTCCTGACGAGGAGGGCATCGGCAAACTCAATTGAACTTCTTCCGAATGGAGCTCGCCCCCCAAAAAAGCTTTACCTTCTGGACAATTCGAAGGGAGCCACAAACGAGAAAGTCTTCCTCGGCGTCTTCTCGGTCTCGGGCGCCGGGGCGCGCCAGGACGCCATCACGCTCAAACAGAACCCGAACGGCGCACGGAAGCTGTAAAAAAAAAATCATTTAGAGAGCGCACCAAAAAGATGACAGGTCAACCAATATGAGGCTTTCAAAGATCGCCGACGATACCGATTATGTTGGCGGATATCGCCAGAACTTGAAAAAAGGCTATTTATCGGCACGATACGTCGGTCGGGGTTCGTGCCAACGATCGTCATCCAAACATTGTGTGTGTGAGTGAAAATATTTGCCACGTTGCATTTGTAGTTTTTTTTTAATCGTTTAATAATGGGAAGTCAAAGTACACTAATGGATAAGGAACTTGATTTACTTTTTGGGGGATTGTGTAACTTCGATCTTTTTCGTATCGCGAAGCACTCCTTAGCATATAAAAAATGATACCTACAGGCACGACTGTATATTGATGGTTGGGGTGCAAAGCATTATGGGTAGTCCCCCCAAAAGAGGGCTTGGCTTCCGGTAAAAACAAAAACAAACCGGTGGCCGCCTTCTTTAGCTTGCGGCAGCCCGTGAGAAAAGCGCCACATTCCCGCTCCTCCGAGGAAGGAAAATAAAAGTGGCTTCGCTCGTGCGACTCGTCGTGGGAACTCTGACGCCGTGCGGTCCTTTGGAGAGATTGCAACGGGGCCACATGTCTGAGCCTGAGGGGGCTAACCGTTAGCTAACGAGCTCGCTAGCCGCCGCTAGCGCGCCACTTAAAGAGCGCCGAGCCGAGCGGAGAAGCGAGAACGAGCGCCGAAAGCAAGCAGCCGACCATGTCGGCCTCGGTCGCCCTCGGTCGCCCTCGGCCGCCGTCAAGCGTCGCTCTGCGAGACACGCCAGCCACTTACCTTTGCCGCTGAAGACTCGGCCGCCATGTCGCCCACGCGTCACGCGCCTGCGACGACGCCGACGTCAGCTTTACGCGCCGCTTCCGTTTCGGCCAGCCTGCGACGCCCTGTTGGTGGGGGCGAGGAGTAGGTAGGCCCTGGGCCTTCTTAGCCCATAGCAAGGAAGCAAGGCGGGTCCACACACGAACACTTGAACATTTGGCCGTCGTATGAGGCACAAATGACCTTTTGATCCAAAGTTTCGTCGTAGCATTTAGTTGAAGTGATCAGGCGCCCTATTTAAATGTAAAGAGGATAGCCGTCAAGGGTTTGCCGATACTAGTTTGGCCAGAGAAAGTGCTTGAAAGTCACAACTCTGGAAAGGCTGCCATAAGACCGCATAAAAAGACCCATGGGTTGTTACATGGTTGTCCAAGTTACACAAGCAAGCATATTCAGCAGCTCTTTTGCACTTTTCCCAGCGTTAGATTTCATGATGGCATTGATCGCATTATCGATATCATTTTAGCATCGACTGGACGCCGAATGCCGAGAGCCGTAAGACGCGGCCGCCCACCTGTGTGTGTGTGTGTGTGTGTGGCCCTGCGCCTCGCCACTGAGCGTCTTTAGAAGCTGGCTTCAAGTGGTCTCAGCACGCCCCTGGACGATTCAGATGAGCGGCACGGCTCGCTTTTAACATTGAGAAGTGGCCCGACATAAGACGAGAGAGACACCTTTGGCGATCTGACCGTTTATTCAAATCAAAAGCAAAAATTTTAAAAAACATCCGGATGATCCATACTTTAATCACAAAAAGGACAAGATTGAAAAGGAGCCGTTTTCCCGTCCAGCGTTTGTCACTCGCACGGACGGCGTCGTGTCTTTTTGTCTCCCTTCCGCCCGCCGAACAAAACAAAAGTCAACAAAAAAGGAGGGCACGTAGCTGAAAACGTCCTTGGATCGGAAGACCCACCCCGCCCCACCTCTTTCCCTCCCCCAGGGAAAAGAAAGGAAGTGAGACAAAGCAAACGTCACTCTGCGGACATACTTACGTACACCGGGAGGAGGCGGCGTTTTAGTTTTGTTTTTGTTTTTTTCTTCCTCTCAATTTGCCAGGCCACCGTCACACCCCCGACGTGACGTGTGGGTCCGCCGCCGCGACCGGCTGGGGTAAAGCCACGCCCGCCTCTCGTGCGCGAGACGCCGCGCGGGCCACGCCGTCGGCGCCGCCGCCGGCCTCCAGTTGCAGCAGCTGCCGACGGGGAAGGAAAGAAAAAATGGCGTGATCGAAGCCGTCCGGATAGAGGTCACTCACCTGCTTCCACAGGTGTGCGCAGAGCGGCAGGTTCCGGAGCGCTTGTTGGACCACGCGGCGAGCCTGGACGGGGAAAAAAAAAGCAAGCGAGTGGGTTATCGAGTCGGTCCAAACGGCCGGCCGACCGCCGGCCCGCGGGTTGGCGCCTCACCTCCGCCGGCCGCTGGAGCTCCATTTCCACCGCGACGGCTCTGTAGGGAAAATCCGGGCCCGGGTCAGCGGGGTCGGGTGAATTCAGAACCCCCAAGCCACCCTGCCCAATTCCACGGGCGCCATTGGAAATACCACCTTGTTCCTTTTGAACGCTCACGGTCAAGCGCCAGGTCCAATTCATTTTTTACTGGGAGGGGTCAATGGGCAGCGGATGACAGACATTGAACAAGGATGTTGTTTGGCGTGCAGGGGGGGCGGGGTCTTGTGTAATTCTCCATTATGATTTTTTTCTTTACATTGTGGTTTTGGCCATGGGTGGAGCAAAGAAAGGAAAAGACCATTTTTGGGTCACTTCCTTGTCTGCGACAGAGACATCGGGTGCCATTTTTCACTCTAGAGCAGGGGTGGCCAAGTCCGGTCCTGGAGAGCCCCCGTCATCCGCTCTGTTTTCCATGTCTCCCCCCCACCGACACACCCCAATCAAATCATGGGGATCGGTATGAAGCTTGTGGACAGCTTGCTGATGAGTTGATCATTTGATTCAGGTGTGCTGGAGGAGGGAGATATAGAAAAGAGACTGGACCGGACCTGCTCTAGAGCAAACAAACGGTCCATCGATGGCGCTGGCCGAACGTCACGCCATTCTAGCGGAAGCGAGCGCCCTTATCGGGGAATAGCGGTATTGGACATCCCGTGCGCACTCACATGTTCCAAGCGGGCAGACACTTGGGGGCACTGTTGGTCAGCATCCTAGCCTGGAAGCGCACGTGTTCCAGGTTGCCCGCCAAAAACTCCTCGTGCATCAACCTGTGCGAGGCAAGCAGACAGACAAAAAAAAGGCTTTAACCGCCGCGGGAACGAGGGCGGATGGGCGCCCTCCCTCCCTCGCTCGCTCCCCCCCCCCCTACCTGACGGCGAGGGCCACGTTGTTGGGCATGACGTAGTGGAGTCGTTGGAGGAGGTCGGCGCGCCGAGTTCGGTCCACGCGTCCCAGATAGAGCGCCAGCACCTGGACAGCGTTTTAGGGTTAGGCTCGGCGGCGACCCGGCCCCGAACCTTCCTTCCTTCCTTCCTTCCTTCCTTCCTTCCTTCCTTCTTGCCTCGTTGTGGAAGCCGTACGACGTCCAGAAGCGAGACGGCTCGTAAGGCGCCTCCAGGCGGGTGGGCACGGTCCCCAGGCAGCGGAGGACCAGGTCCGGCAAACGGCGGACGGCGTGCGTGGCGCAGAACTCCAGATAGCTGTCGACGCACGGGACGGAGCTCATGCGGCGATGGCGCGCCGACGCGCGGCGCAAAGAGGATGGCGCTACTCACTCCGTCCACAGGCGGCGAAGGTGGCGGCGCGGCCCCGCCGCGCCCAGCGCCCTCTCAAAAGCGTCCAGCGCGGCCTCCGTCGACTCGTGGATCCAGTGCCAGCGGCTGCAAGCGTTTGCACGTCAGTACCAAAGAACCTCGGAGAGACGCTACCGCCATGCCGCTGCGCTGCCATCTTTACTAGGTGCAAATTCGAGCTCGTGCAGGATTTAGGGTCAACCCTTAGGCCAACGCAAGCCACGCCCTCGCCACATGTTTGGAGACACTCGTTTGGCCCAATGGTGAAACGTGGTAAAAACGCCAGATTGCTTTGGAATGGCAAAAATGGAGGTTTTTCGTCCGTGGCAAAGTAGCCCAAAGGCGGCTCGGATCGAGCGACGATACTCGCCGCCGCCGCCGGCGGACTGGGAGGGGCATCTTCTGAGTGAAGCAATATCGTGCCGAGTCAAGGTGCGGGTGCGTTACCAGTGAAGCAGGTGCAGGAAGGGGCGCTGACGCAGAAGCTCGCCTTCCAGATCCTTGCGGACCACGGGTGGCGAGCGCAGCCGGTCCACGGGGAGGCCCAGCGCGCTCCTGCCAAGAGAGAAGAGGGGGCGTGTTAGCGCCCAGGTTTAAGGCGGGCGGGCGGACGGACGGACGGACGGAGGGAACGCACGCACCGCAGGAAGTCCAGGGGTGCCGCGGGGACGTCCGTCTCCTCACACACGGCCGAGACGAAACTCCGAAAGAGCGCCGCCAGGGCCCGGCGCCGTCCCTGCGCGACGACACGCGGTCGGTCGCCGCCCGTCGAGCGGGGGGGACGGCCGGGAGAGGCGGAGCCCACCTGAGCCATGAGGAAGCGGCAGCGGCGATAGAGAACCTCGGCGTCGGTGGGCCGGCGCGCCAGCGCGTCGGCCCAGGTGGCCGCGGCCCGCTCCGCCTTCCCCGAGCGCAGGTGGAGGCGGCACAGGAACTCTCGCAGCTCGCTCGACTCGGGACGCGCCTCCAGCAGCGCCTCGCATTGGCGCGCCGCCTCCTCCGGCCTGCGCGAGTCAATACGTTGGCGTTGAGGATCGGTGGCGGCGTCCAGCGTGCTCACCCGTCCGACAGCTCGCGCAGCAGCAGCGAGTTGAGGTCCAGCGGCAAGCACGGCCACGTCCGGGGGCCCGGGGTCGGGGTGGGCTCTTGGCACCGGCGCACACCGTCTGCCAATGGGGGGTCATGGAGAAAAGGGTGGGCTTTGGGCGGCCGCGGGGGAAGAAAGTGGGCGTCGGGCTGGACGTTTCCTACCTTGGAAAAGGGCCAGCAACTCCCACGCCGGCGTGGCCACGTCTGCCGGCGAGCGCCAGGGGAAGAGGAAGCGTTGGGCGGCCGGCAGCCGAGACGGGCCCGACTCCAGCGGGTCCACGAGCGGGGCCGGGAGGTGCCCGAACTCCCTCAGGTGGATGTAAGCGCACCAGGCCAGCGCGCGGAGCTCCGGTCCCAGTCGCTCGGCCGCGCCCGCCGGCCGGTCCCCCGTCAAGGCGTCCTGAGGGGGGGAGAGAGAGAAGACCATTTTGGGCGACGGCCTTGGCGGTAATGGAGGAGAAGGACGGACGGCTCCCCCTGACGCCAAAAGCGTGCCAATTGTGAAATCAATCTCTGGAGCCAACAAAAAGCTCCATTTTGAGCCAATGGCCAAGAACGTAGGCCGCCGCCGCCAATGGGATTTTCCTTGTGCCGTATTGCGTTAGCCCGGGGATGGGGAAACCTTTTTGACTGAAAAGGGCCATAAACAATTCCTATTTTCTAATGTTATTTCTCGAGAGCCATTATCAGAATTGAAAAGTAAAAATACATCAAAATGTGTGACTTTTTGGAGGTCATTTCACCACTTTTAAAGTCTGTGAAATCTTTTGAATCCGTGTCAATATTATCATGCATGCAGAAGAGTAATACAAAATAAAATGATGATGATTCAAGTGGTGATTCTAGAGGTCGTGTCGACGCTGCTGTGACGCTCCTATTCGTGCGTTGGGGACTCTCACCGCTCATTTCCAGATTTGACCTCACAGATTTGTGGAGAGCCATGGAAAGAGCCACATATGGCTCCCCGAGCCTTAGGTTTCCGACCCCTGCGTTAGCCCAAAGCCAAAAAGGAAGACGCCAGTAAAGTCCCCCCCCAAAAGGCAAAACCCAAAGTACAAATAGTGAGAAAGCACCAAAATTGGGGACGTTTGAAATCAAATTGGTGGATTTCTTTTGCCATCCTTTCGACCGGGCCGGCGAACAAACGCCGTCAACGTACCCGAAAGATGGCGACGGCGGCGGCGGGGCGCCCCGTGAAGACGTTGAGGTGGACGCGGTAGAGCAGCGCCTCCAGCAGGCGGAAGGAGCGCTCGGACGGGTCGCCCTCCGAGCGGGCCAGCAGGAAGTCCATCAGGCGCACGCAGACCGAGTCCTTGACCTCGAAGGTGCTCGCCAACGTCAGGTACTGCAAGTCCCACCCGCTTCAATCTCATTTCTTGTCGGCGGACTCTTTGCGTGCCGTCAGAACGAGGAGGATCGCGGCGGTGGCGACGAGGGCGGCGGCGGCGACGACGACGACGACGGCGACAATCGTTGGCTGAGAAATGACTCACCGTCCACCAGACGCGCACGTGCGCCGCGTGCTCCACGGCCATCTGGCACATCTCCCGCACCTCGTCGGCGTGCCCGCGGCGAGAGAAGAGCGTCAGGTAGTGCGTCCACACCTCGGGATCGCCGCAGTTGCTCTCCAGCGCCCGAGACAGAGCGTTCAGCGCCGCCTCCAAACACTCGGCGAGCGACCTGTCAAAAGGAGGACGCCGTCGGACGGGAGCCGGCGGGGGGGTGCGCGGCGTGGCGTTCCTTCCGTACGCGTCGTCTCGCCGCAGGTATCGGTAGGCCAGCTTGATCCACAGCTGCGCGTCGGCGGGGTCGTCCAGCACGCCGCTCTCCATCTTGCCGATGTCGTCCGCGTCGCCCGCAAAGTAGCGCTTGTCCTCGGGCGCCTCCGAGACGTTCGGGGGGGCCTCTGTTGGCGAGAGGACCCGTGAGCCCATCCACCGTGCGCACCGTGTCCGTTTTGGCTTGGCGCGCGTTGGCCGACGGCGACACGCCAAACAAAAAGGGGCCGGAATCTGCATTCTTTAGCTTTAACGCCCAATGGAGTCGCTGGTTTGGAATGTGCCTCTCCATTGGGGATTTTACATTTAGAAAATAAATAGCTGAAATGTGGTTTCAATAACGCCTTGCAAATTTCTCAACATTTTGCCATGGCTTTCTCCTGCGGGCTTGGTTTCGGGGGGCTCGGATTGGTTTTTGCCCGTAGCGCCGTAGCCCTCCGAAGCGGATGGATGCTTTGTACGTCCAAGATAAATACCTTTTCAAATTGGGACGGCTCCGGACTAAAAATGATCTGACCGCTCGAACGGGTCAGGGGGCGGACGACGAGAGGACGCACCCGATGCCGCGCGCGTCCACTCTCCCGTGTCGGCGTCGGCGTCAGCGTCGGCGTGGTCTGTGCCACGCTGGCTCTTCGGCCACGGCCTCCACTCGCGTTTGCCCTTCCAGGTGGTGAAGGGCGGGACTGCGGACAAAGGAGGGGGTGGGGTATTATTGAGGGAGGCCAGCGGGCACGGCGACGGCACCCTCCGGTCGGCCCCGAGCGCGCACCGTGACGGCAGCTCTCGTTGACTTTGCTGACCAGGAAGACGGCCTTCTGGTCCGCCGCCATCTCGTCTTTGTGCGGACCCAACAGCTTGCTCAGGTACTTTTCTGCGGCGGCGACGGGCCATCGGCCGTGAGCCGGCGCGTGGGGTCCATTTCGCCGGGAAGCTCACCCGTGGCGGCGCCGACCCGGCCGTCCGAGCTGCCGTCGGAGCAACCGATCAGGGCCAAGTTGTAGGAGAGCACGTCCTGGAGGAGGTGGCTTCCCGTCAGCCCGCAGTTCCTCGCGTGCTGCCTGGAGGCAGGGAGGGAGGGAGGGGGTTAGGGGAGTTATCGGGCCGGTGGCGTCACGTGGCTCCGTCCGTCCGTCGTCTCACCATGAGCAGTCGTCGTCGTTGCAGGTCCCGCTCAGGTCGAAGCGGCAGAAGCGGCGGCGGGGCCGGATGGCGTTGCTGTAGGTGCTCGAGCTCAGCGACAATTTCTCCTTGGTCCTGTAGTACGGGCTGAACCTGCCGCCGCCGCCAACAAAGGGTTAGCTTGCCGCTCGGGATTTTGGCACGCCACGCCATTCCGAACGCTACGTTTGCGTCGGCCGGGGTCTCCGGGCCTCGCCAACCTCACCTGTAAGACTTGAAGACGAGGAGGGGACTGCGGTAAGGGCCCAAAGGCACCGGTTTGCTCCCCAGGGCCCAAACTTTGCCGGCTTCCGCCTCCGTGCCGGGCGCCTGCGGGCGAACCGACAAGTCCGTGAGAAGGCGCTTTACGGATCATCTCCCGCGACAATGAGCGGGGGGGTCAAGCTTCGTACTTGGCTCTCCGGGGACGGCGGGTCCGGATCGGGGAAGGGCGGACGCAGCTCTCCGAGCACGGCCAGCTCTTCCCGGAGCAGCTCCCCCAGGCCCAATCGCCGGCGCTTCGGCACTTCCAGGTCGGGACCGGAGGGGGCGGAGGGGCGGGCCTCGGCGGGACGTCCCTCGCCGTGGCGGACCTCGGCGGGGCGGGCCTCGGCGGGACGTCCCTCGCCGTGGCGGGCCTCGGCGTCGGCGGCGACGGGCTGCTCCAGGTTAGGTCTGGTGCCGGCGGAGCGACGGCGAAGGCCGGAGGCCGCCTCGGTGCTTTCCGCTCGAGGGTCGTCCGCCTCGGGGGCGTCCTCGTTGTCCAGGACCAGGACGTCCTGAGCCAGGTCGTGCGGGGACGGCTGCGGCGGGCAAACTCTAGCCCGGGGAAGAGCGGGGGGCCCGGACACCGTTTTGTGGCGCA
The DNA here is from genome assembly GCF_051989625.1 of Stigmatopora argus. NCBI lineage: Eukaryota > Metazoa > Chordata > Actinopteri > Syngnathiformes > Syngnathidae > Stigmatopora > Stigmatopora argus. Next base: position 23,863,276 of record NC_135389.1, on the reverse strand, counting down.
GGGCCTGCGCCTCCTTCAGCTTTTGGATCTTGAAGGCATATTCCGACTCCATTTGCTGCAGACGTCGCTTCTGGGCCATCAGCGCCGCAAAGCGCTCGACGGCGGCGGCCCGCTGGAGCTTCCTGACCTACGGGAGGATCGCAAAGGTTACCTTTTGGCACGGGGGTGGCCAACTGCGCTCTGGGGCCAGTTAGGGGCCTTGTCATCCGGTCTCCTCTATCACAGAGGAATCCGTGTAACCCTCTAACCCCCCCAAAGCGGTCCTCGGGGGCCGCCGTGGGCGCAGGTTTTTCTTCCAACCGATTCAACACAGACGGTTTAACCAATGAGCTTGCTGCCGAAACAAGAAGCATCTGATTGCGCTTCTAAGATAGCAGATTGGTGGAAAGCTTTCCTCTTATAGGTTGGAACAAAAACCCCAAGCCACTGCGCCCCTCTCTGGAATAGTTTGGAGACAGACCCCCGCTCAAACCTTAACCCTGGCGCCTGGAGACGCCTTTGACCCCCCCTACCGGTTTGAGGACGGCTCCGGCCTTGCGTTTGGGCGCTCTTCCCGCCACCGTCCGCGTCCACAGCAGCTCCTGCTCCAAGCGCGCCGCCAGCGTGGTCTTGACGGACACGCGCTGCTCCACGCGCCGCACCTGCGCGGCAGGTCGGGGGTGGGCCGGAGGGCGGGACGGAGGGACGACGGACGAGCGTTTTGGACGCTCACCTGCTCCTGAATCTTCTTCAGCAGCGTCTTGTTGGCCAGGGCGATCTTCTCCGAGGCCAGCACCTGCTCCCGGAGTCGGGCCACCTTGGACTCGGCGGCCTTGAGGGACTCGGACTTCTTGAGCTGCTGCTGCAGGAGGTTCTTCAGCAGGGCCCGGTCTCGCGCCAGCAACTCTCTGAGGCCAGGGAGGGTGGTTTGGTAGCCAACGGGATTAGGGATAAGGAGGGAACGGGGGAGGGAGTCCTTCGTTTGTTTGGTCCGGCGTCCTCCCTCACCTATGCTTTCGTAGCTTCTGCTCGGCCTGGCTCACCAACGATGCGGCGGCGGCGGTGGCGCCGCCGTCGGGGGCCTTCTGCTTCTCCCTGCTGAAACGCAGGCGTCCACTCGGGCCAAAAGTTCCCGGAAATACGGCACGCTCCGAGTTTCCAGTGCGCAAAGCGCTCCCCGGTCACCGCGCCACCGTGGCGCGGCCCTCACCTGGCCAGCTCGTCCCTGAGGAATCGGTACTCGGCCTTCCTGGCCTCGGGCAGGGCTTCGGGCGTCCGCAGCGGATGGTTCTCCTTCTCCGACGCGCCTTTGGACTTGACGGCGTTGACGGCGTTGACCTCGGCCGTCCGCCGAGCCTCTTTGATCATGAACTCCAGACCGCCCATCGTTGCCGAATCCGAGTCGCTGTCGTCCGACTCATCCAGAGACACCACCACCGACTTGTGGCGCGGCAGCTGAGAAGCGCGGACCACAGATGAGGGGCGCGCCGCCGCCGGCGTGAGCCATTTTGCCGCCACTTACCACCAGCGGCGCTCTGGAAGCTCCTCGGGCAAACTTGAGCGCCCGCGGCTCGGCGTCCGCGTTTACTCGACCGCGCCGCTCGCCGACGGCGAGGGTCTCCGCGTTCGGGGACGGGGGGCGCGACGTCACCTGCCGACGACGAGAGTAGACGTCACCAAACCGGCTTTTGCTCGGCGGCGGCGCGGGCGGACCTCGGCGCGCTTGCTGGCCATCGACATCAGACACGTCTCCCGGAGCAGCATCTCCTCCTCTTCCTCGGCGAACGGCGGCTCGGGAGGGGGGGCCGGGCCGTCGGCCGGGAGGGGCGGCGAGCGGGCGCCGGCCGAGGGGCGGCGAGGGACGGGGAAGGTCGGCTGGCGTCCGCCGTCGGGGACGGGCGTCGGGCCACGCGTGCGTGGCGTCCTGTCTGGCGCTGCAAAAATTAGCGAGAAAAGGTGAGCGAGAAGAGCAGCTTGCTCGGCTACGGCGGACGGAGGCGCGCGAGGCGCACCTGGCGCACCCGGCGAACCGGGCTCGCTGTCCGTGTCCATGGCCACCTGCTCGTAGTTGTCGTACTGGTAGAGGTTTCCGGCCGCGTCGCTGCCGGCAGACTTGCGGGCCTCGCCCTCCCGAGCCTACGGGAGACGGAGAGCCGGGTGGGATGACGGGCCAGCGGGCCGATGCCGGACGGGCGACGGCGACCGACCTTGGCGCGGGGCTTGCCGCCCACCAGCTTCATGAAGCGCTTGTACTGCTCGTCCTGGTTGGACAGGTCGCGGATCTTGCGGATCTCCTCCTCCCGCTTGCGGCGCTCGTCCCGATCCCGCCGGCGGCCCGCCTTGCGCGCGCGGGGCGACGCCGGTGGCGGGGGCACCGGCCGCCGCTTCTGCTCGGGGCGACCGGCATCCGGTGGAGCGGGCCGGGGCTGAGGGCGGGGCCGCTCTCTGCCGGCGGCGGCGGCGCCGGGCTCTCGGCTCTTCTTCATCACCTGCCGTTCCTTCTGCTGCCACTTGCGGCTGGCCGACTGCAAGGCCAGCAGACGCAGCTGCAGCTCCGACAGGTCCTCCTCCTCCACCTGACCCTCCAGCTGAAAAAAGGAATGCCGCGCTCAGTAGCCGGCGTGGAGCCGGTGGAGCGCCGGTAATAAAAGCGCCGGGCAAAGGCGTCTGCTGAACGGGACCATTTCTCTTTGGAAATTGGGAGCCGAGCATTTCTAGCACCGGGCGGGGCTCACTTGAGAATGGCAAAAAAAAACGCCTCACATTTACCGGATGAAAAACCCTAAGGCCGGCGTCGGACGGGTGCCGGCCGAGCGCATCGTGGACAAAAATGGGATCGGACGGGAGCTCCAAAAAAAGGCGGCGCCCGACGCCAACCTCCCCGACGTTGGTGGCGTCTCGGACGGGAGAAAGGACACCTTCGGTCTGGGAAGTCATTTGACGCGCGTCGTCGTCAAAGAAAGGAGCCACCTACCTCGTCCAGGCAGATGAAGACGTCGTCGCTGGAGGCGGAGGACTCCCCGCCGGGGGTCTTGCCGTCGTCCTCCCAGACCGACTCGGGTGGTGCGGAGCTGCGGCCCGATTCCCGCCCCTCCTCGCCATCCAGACCGGCGGGCGCGGGGAGCTGGATGCGCAGGGGCTTGATGTTGAAAGCCCGGAAAGTTTGGCGCTTCTCCGGCGGCGCCGGCGCTAGCGGGGCCGCCGCGGTGTCCAGGGGAGGAAGCGCCGCCTGCTGGACCGGCGCCGGTGCCCGGGGCTCCAGCGCCATGCTCTCCTCCTTGCGGATGGACTCCAGCTCCCGCTGGATCTCCTTGTACTTGGCCAGTAGGTCTTCAAAGGACTCGGCGGCGGCGGCGCGCTTGTCCGGGCTCGGCGCCGCCCTTCTCGCCTGGTTCTTTCCCATCGACCGCTCTGCCAAAAGCCGTCAAGGACTCGCAACCCGGCAAGATGCAGATGGGCGGACGGACGGATGCACCGTCGGCCTGCAGCCTCTGCTAAGTTTATGTGACGCTTGAATAATAGTACAAACAGGAGCCAGGTTCTTCTGGAATGGGCATGTTTTGACAGTTGAATGGGGTGGGGGGTCATTTCTTGGCTGACAGACAGGAAGCAAAACACGCCAAATCCAGCGAGCCTCTTGAGCAGGGGTCCCCAAAGCGGTCCTCGAGAGCCGCCGTGGGTGCAGGTTTTGATTCCAACCGATCCAGTACAGACACTTTGACCAATGTAACAAGAAGCACCTGACTCTAATCCACTGACTGCACTTGTAGGACAGCAGATTGGTGAAAAGGTGTCCTCTTTCTGGGTTGGAATGAAAACCCGCAGCCACTCCGCGGCCCAAAGTGGAACAGTTTGGAAACCACTGCTCTTGTGGGTCGGATGCGCTCGCTCGGGTGCATCTGTGCGCCTGGATTAGGAACATGAGAGGAAAGGATACGATTGGCGGAGGGACAGTCCTGGAGTCCCCCACGCTTGTTGCCGAACTCTCCGAAGCCGTAACGAGGCACGGGGGGCCTGGCGCCCACCCAGCCTCCTCGGTTCCAGGCACCCCGTCCTCCGTTGGGCACGCTTCGGTGTCGGAACCTCCACAGGGCGCCGTGGCTCCGCTCCCAGAAGCTGGGCCCGCGCGGCTGCACCGGGGCAGGCGCCGGGGGAGGGAGAGGCGGTGGCGGAGTAGGAGGAAGAAGAAGACCGTGCCCCGGCGACGGCAACGGCAACGACGACGACGAAGGCGGCCCGGGAGCGTGAGGTCGCTCCGGCCCGCACTGCTGCCTGCGCTTGGCTGGCCCGCGGGGGTCGTAGGCCGCCGTGTGGCTAAAGTCCGGCGGCTGGTGGACCGCGTAAGGCGGCCTGGGAGGCCGCGGGGTGCCGCCGTCGGGCCTGCCGTCGCGGTAGCACTCCTTCCGCCGGGCCGTGGCCTCCGCGACGGCGGAGGGGGCCTCCTCGCTGTCGTCGTCGCAGATTTCTCCGTCTTCCAGCTCCACGTCGTCCGTCGGAGGTCGAAGCGACGACTCCGTACGCGCAACCATGTCGACAGCGGCTAGTCGGCTCATGTTGCTGAGCGCCACGCTGCCCGACTGCCTGCCTACCGTTCGCTGCTTCTGCTAGCTAGCTGCTAGTTCCATGTTTATTGAGGGCGATATGTCGCAAGCGCGCTGTGAGCCGAAGGGAACGAGCGTCAGAGCTCGTCGGCCATATTGCGTCGGGGCCGCGAAGGAAATATCACTTCGGCGGGGGTCGGCAATAAATAATTGGTAGAAAATGACTGCAATACATGTCCATCGATATATTGATGCCATTTCAGCATTTGAGATATATACAGATATTTATTTTTATGCTGAAAAATGATCAATTATTGGTCATCAAACCAAAATGATTTGCAGTCATTTTGGTCCAGCCAAGTTGTGCCCAATTTATGGACACGTCGTTCATTTTGTCGACTTCAAATGTCCTTGAACGTTTTTTTAGTGTGGCTTCACTGGAATGCTTAGAAATGCAACTTTTTTTTAACACACTAATCACCGTTTTGGGGATAGTGACTTTGTCTCCCATATCGTTTCATGAGATGCTCCTTCCCAAAGTCTCCCGTTGTCTTTTTCTTTAATGGGCAAATTGATTTTGTCTTCTAAATCCACAATGGCAAGCCTAGAAAAGGCAATGTTCTTCTTGATATGGAATGGAAACTTTGGGACTACAGACTTGACCGCTTGGACGCGGTATGGGAAGCATTTAATGGTTAGCAGGCAGACTATTGCTGTCAGAATCTGATGTCCATTGTCGCATATTTTTCTGATTGTAAACAACGAGAAAGCGCTTAACATGCACTTTATCGCAAAAAGACTTTTTTTCACTTAGCAAGTTAGCACGATTTACTTTTCTAAACGTGCAAAAGATTTAATGACAGGAGTTGAAATATATTGCAATGATTTTTAATGATTGCTTTTGCAGCTAAAATTAAAATGAATGATTTTTTTGCAGCCAAAATTGAAATAGGCAAACCCAATACTCCCCCACCCCAATAAAAAACAATGACAGATGAAGGCTTTAAAAGGCCGTTTTTTATTGGAATCCTCTTAGAAAAATGGCTTGAAACATAAGCAGGTCGGGAGCGAATTTGAATGTCACCACGCCATGGCGACGAGGCCCCTCGCGCCGCCTTGTCCCGCTTCAAACCAGTCCGGCGTCGGACTCCGGCGCCACCCGCCGGCGTCCGGACGGGGTGTTGTCCACTTCCACAAATCCGTTGTCGTCGGATGCAAAGATGTGGGCGAGGGCGGCGTCGAGGGCCCGGACCGGTTCATCCTCGTCCGGCTCCTTTGGGTGGCGGTAGAGGATCCGCTCCTCCTTGAGACGCGGCACCACGTTTTCCTGCAGGAAGTCGATGATCTCTGCGGGGAGGCCCAAAGACGGACGGGCGTGAGGAGAAGGTGGCGGAGAGCGGCCACGTCGGCGAAGGGCGGCCACGTCGGCGAAGGGCGGCCACGGCCACGTGGGGCCGCCGCACCCACCTCCGTAGGTACGCTGCCACCAGTTGGGGACGTGGGTAATTTTGAGTTTCCGGAAATGCATCTGGATGTTAAGGGGAGTCTGGCCGCTGGAAAAGCCGGAGCGTGGCGTCACGACCCGGCTCGCGGCAAAGGGCCGCTCGGCGGGCGGGCCCAACTAGCACTCACCGCATCTTGCTGGCCACCATTTCCCAATCCACGTCCCTGGCTTCCTCCACGTTCGAAGCGTACAAGCTAGAGAGGGAGAGAGAGAGAGAGAGAGAAGGGTGAGTGAGCGAGAGAGAAGCAGAGTCTGCGGCGGTGGCGATCTAACGGGATTTCCTACATGTTGATCAGCTTGATTTGGCTCTTGAGAATCTGCCCTTTCTTTCGGCTCTCTTTTGGAGTCAGCGCTTTTTGCAGGATGCCAAACCTGGGGGCAGGGTTGGGGGTTTACGAGCAAAGGGCGGGCGGGAAGGCGCCGTTTTCGGAGCGACGCGTGGGGTCGCCGGACGACGTCCGCCCAGGTCGACATAATGACAATAGCATTTCATTCAATTGAATTCAACGACAAAACTTAAACCCACCACTTGTTCCGACAATGAGACCAGTTGCGGGTGCCCACGCGGCGGCTGATCTCCATCCAGGGCAAATTGCTGCAGACTCGGCGGAGGTCCTGGAGGAAATCCGGCGGGTCGGAGCTCTCCCTCGGCGCCATCCCGTTCAAGTAAGCCTGGACGCCCCCCTTCAGCCGCTTCTTCTCATCTGACGTCCATGGGCCTTGGCCGGATGCTGCGGAAGGTAAAGCGCGTGAGTGCCGCCCAGCCAGGCCGGACCGGACCGACCGGACCGGAAGGCCCCGCCCAGACCGTCCTCCGGGGAAGCTCACAGATATGGGCAAAGCGTTTCTGTAGGGCGAAGGCGCTGCGATCCATCTTTGTGGCAATGGCGGACCAGCGGTTGCCGTGGATCTGATGCAAATGGAGCAGTTGGGCCAGTTCCTCCACCGAGAAACTTCCGGACACACGGCACCAAATTTGAAAAAAATAAATCAATCAGCTCACCTTCGCTCGCACAAGAAAAACAAAACAGCACGCCGGTGGAAAGGTTTCCTCTCTCTGGTTTGGAAGTGAATCCCGCGCCCACCGTGCCAAAAGATGCCCTAAGCTGTCTTACCATCCGCCGTGGTTCATGTAGTCGATCTTAAGAGCCCGACTAATAACATGCTTGCAGAGCCTGGGAATGCCTTCGGCTGAAGACGAGAGCGGCGTGAGGGCGAGCGGCGGCGGCGACGAGCGGCGAGCGGCCGGAGCGCCGCCGACCCACCGATGGCCATGATGAAGCAGTGTCGCCCCTTCAGCTTCCGGATGTAGTCCTGCTGCTCCCCGAAGCGTTGGGGGAAGAGAAGTTGCTCGGCGGAATCCAGGCCCGTCAGCTCCAGGAAGCGGGCCATGTTGTCGTGGATTTGCTGGTTTTCCTTGTGGCTAAAGCGCCCCCGGCGGTAGGCCACGCCTGGAAGCGTCAAAGTCCAGTCGTTGGGAAACACACGGCGGCCCGAAAGGAAAACGGCCAAGCCCACTCACCTTGCTGTTTGAAGAGTAGCAACCGTGGGAGGTCGTAGCGCAGATGCTTCCTGATTTCATGCCCGTCGTAGGTTCTGATGTTCGGAATGAACTCTTCCAACTGGACTATTTTCTGCTCCAGGTCCGTCACCTCGGTGGGGGTACCCACGTCGCCCGTCCCCAACTCCGACCAGTCCGCCTGGTCCGACCGGAGCTCCGTCTCTTCCTCCTCCCCAAGCCGCCGCTTCTTCTTCTTTTGGACGGACACGCCAACAAGTGCGTGGTCATTTCCATCTTCTTCTTCCGGCCACCCCGTCTCCTCCTGTCGTCGGTCAGCGTCCAGCTCGGCCAGAGGAGGGACGCGCTCATCTTCTGTGCCTTTCTTCTTCTTCTTCTTCTTCTTTTTCTTCAAACACTCGTCCTCCCTCGGTTGCGTTCCCATTGGCGCTTCTCGCGTGGCCTCCACATCATCGGGAAGCCCCTTTTCCTCCGGTGCTCCCTTCTCCTTCTCCTTCTCGGAGCGCTCCCCACCAGAAAGAAGCAAGCGCCGCTCTCCCGCGTCGTCCGCGGGAGGCGTCTCTTCTCTGGCTCTCTTGTATTTCTCCTTCAGGCGCCGTATTTCCGCCATGGAGAAGGAGGGAGGTAGGGAGCAGGCGGGCTAGGTGTCTTTTCCCCCCCAAGACCGTCTTTGACTCTTCGCTCTGGTCTTTTCCGGACGCCGCCGCGACCTCCCAACGACAATTGTGCTCAGTCCGTTCCGGACCACCGTGCCTGTGAACACAAAATAGCGACTACTGAAACAGGGGTTGAAATGTCAGTTATCAATACTAATACGTTATCAATACTAAAGCGGTCCCATGGAAACGGAGTTCTGCCGGACCACCGTTTGGGTTTTGCCACCAACTGGCGCAGTGCCACAAAAGCAGCACATTCTTTGCTGTTCTCTTTATTCTGTTGTTGTCGCTTTCCCTAGAAAACGGCTGACTTGGCTTAGTGGCGTTGGGGAAATGTCGGCGGCTTGCTTCGGCTTCAAGTGATCGAAGTCGAAAGCCGTCGTGCACATGAGCCTTTGACCATGTGTTGTTAAACCAACCAAAACAAACAGGACCGGACCGGAGCAGACGGCAGCCGCTAAAACCAACAACCTACCTTGACGCCGTCCACGTCCCACGCTTTCGACAATCGGAGGAGTTGTGAAACTCGTCAATGCCGGGAATTTCGTCGAGAGGACGACGCGGGGCGACGCAACGCTACGCAAGATGTCCGCCGACTCCGCTTGGAGACGACTACATCGAGCTAAGCGACTCTACGTCGACTCTACTTCCCTTCCCGCGACCTCGAGGGGGGCTCTTGCGCCACCAAGTGCTGCGGAGTGGCAGCGCAGCCAAAGCGCAGCCGAAGCGCAGCCGAAGCGCAGGCGACTCCGCCCAAAACTCAACTCGCACGCACGTCAGGATGTTCCTCCGCACCAGAGCAGGATGCTAGACAAGACTGGGCGGCCGGATTTAGGCGGCGTCCTCGTTCGTTGAGGTCTGAGTCATGCTCGTGAAAAAGAAAGAACAGAATGAAATGACGTTGAAAAAAAAACATGCACACAGGGAATAAAAAATGGGAAAAGTCTCCACTTTCACCAGGGCCAACTTTTTGGCAGACCTTCATTTGGCCCTCCCAGCCCAAACGGATTGGACATCCGTTGAGTTAAATGAGGGAGGCCGTGTCAAAGTGACATGTCCAAAAAGAAAAGATGGAAGTGCTTCAAAAGGAGGCGCTGATTTGTTGCGCAAAATAAACGCGATCAGGTTCGGCATAGGGGAATGTTGTTGTTGTTGTTTTGTTGTTGTTGTTTTTTTGGAGCGGCTTGTTCCCGCCCGACGTGTTGCTGAAGTTGCCTGGAATTTCCTGGCCTACGTGCGGGAAGAATGGAAAGGAAGGAAACGTCGCTGGCGGACTTTTTTCCTTCCGTGCGGCGGTCGCTCACTTAGTCAGTCAGTTAGTCCAGTGGTGCAGACGTGTGGACCAGCCGACGACAAAGGCTTTCGGTCTGGACGTTATCCAGTATAAAGTTCTCCAAACGACTGAAAACCAGACGAGATGTCCGGGGAGACTCCGACTGGAAGATGAAGACGTCGCTGCTTCTCCTTTGGCTCCTCAAGAGCGCTTCCATCGCACCTGCCGGTCAGTTTTTCTTGCCTCGCTCAGTTCTTTGGAGGGCTCCTCCTCCTCCTCCTCCTCCTCCTTCTCCTTCTTCTCCTGTCGATTCACAGCAAAATCAATCAATCAATGGACGGACGGCACACGTTTGAACGTCTAGCGCCGTCAACGCTGCTGTTTCTTTCTCACTTGTTGCTCATTTTTCTGGCCTTCTCGACTAACCCCAACTATCGTGTGTCTTTTTTGGTCCTTTCTTTCTTTATTTTGCTTTATTCTCCGTGTTGTGATTTGAAAGGCTTTTTCCCTTTTGCTCCGCTTCCGTTCCGTTCAGGTGGAAATTCTTCCCTAGCCATGAGCTGGGCCACGTCGGGGGGCCCCTCACGGACACCGTGGGGCTACGGGAAGCCGTGGCTCCGCCCCGGGTCGGAGACGTCGCCGCCCGGTGCCCCGGCCAGTCCGGAAAGTCCCGTCCCCGATCCCGATGGAGCTCGGGCCTCGGCCCGGCCCGCCGTTCCGACGTCTCCCTGGGGGCCGGCCTTCGGCCCCTCCCACGGAACGCCCTCCCTCACCGCCGTCCCCGATCCCGAGCGGGCTCCGGTCACGGCTCCCGAGCCGACGTCTTCCTGGACGCCGGCCTCGGCCCCCTCTGGCGGAACGTCCTCCCTCGCCGCCGCCGCCACCGCCACCGTCGCCCATTCGGGGTCCGTTTCTATGAATTCTGCCCCGGCCACCACCGCCGCGTGGCCTTCGCGATGGACTTTGCGCGCCGAGGCGGGCTCCCCGACGGCCGGCGCCAGCACTTCCGAGCCGGCCCCCTCTTCCGGCAAGAGTCCGGTGGTCCCCGGCCCCGCCTCCTCCGCTTCCACCGCGACCTCCCGAAACGAGTCTCCGTCTTCCGTCCCGCCCCTTTCTCCATCCTCCGCTCCGGTGTCCGTTCCATCTTCCGCCGCTCCGTTCTCCGCCGCGTCCCCGTCTCCAGACTCCAGTCCGTCCTCGTCTCCGGCCTGGACCGCATCTTCCGGCGCTTTGTCCTCCGCTTCATCTCCCGCTTCATCTTCCACTCCGTCTCGCGTTCCGTCATCCGCTCCGGCCTTTGACGCATCTTCCAGCGCTTTGTCCTCTGCTTGGTCTTCCACTTCATTCTCCGCTCCATCCTCAGCCCCAGGCTCCACTTGGTCTTCTGCTTTGTCTCCCGCTTCGCTTTCCGCTTTTTCTTCCGTTTCGTCCTCTGCTTCACCTCCCGCTTCATCTCCCACTTCATCTTCCGCTTCGCTTCCCGCTTCATCTTCCGCTTCGTCCTCTGCTTCATCTCCCGCTTCGTCTTCTGCTTCGTCTCCCGCTTCGCTTCCCGCTTCATCTTCCGCTTCATCTTCCGCTTCGTCCTCTGCTTCGTCTTCCACTCTGTCTCCTGTTTTGTCTTCCACTTTATCCTACGCTTCGTCTCCCGCTTCGTCACCCGCTTCATTTCCCGCTTCATCTTCCGCTTCGTCCTCTGCTTCATCTCTCGCTTCGTCCTCTGCCTCGTCTTCCGCTCCGTCTCCCGTTTTGTCTTCCACTTTATCCTACGCTTCGTCACCCGCTTTGTCTTCCGCTTCGTCTTCCGCTTCGTCTTCCACTTGGTTCTCCGCCGCTTTGTCCTCCACTGCCGCCACCTTCGGCACCAGCGCTTCCATCGCCACAGCGGAGTCGGCTCCCGCCACCCGTCGCGCGGGCCCTCCGCTCCCCACTCGCGCCACCGATCGGGGCTCCCCGATCGGCACCGGAGGCCCCTACCGAACCCCCGGCGCGTGGGCCTCCTCTTCCCAAAGGCCCGGAGTCCCCACGGCCCATCCCACCTCCGAGGGGACCCCCGCCGCGTCCGCCGGGCCCTCCTTCGCTCCCGCCCGGCCGGAGTCGGCTCCTCCGTTTTCTCCTGCCGCGGCCGCTTTCCTCTCGACGCCGGCCCCCGTTCCCGTCGCTTCCGACGGCATCCCCTCCTCCGCTTTGCCCGCCGGGGCTTCCGCCGTGGATCGGGCCCCATTTTCCGTCGCCGCATTTGCCGGCACCCGAACCACTTTGGCCTCCCCCGCCGCCAGCGGCCACGGCATCGCTCTCGGCACCGTTCCCGGGGACGATCCCGCCCCCTCTGTCGACATCGCGCCTCCCGGTCGGACTTCCCCGGCCACGCCCTCAAGCTCGGCGGACCTTGAGACGACGACGACGACGGTCGTCCCTACGACGGTCGTCCCTACGACGGTCGTCCCTACGACGGTCGTCCCTACGACGGTCGTCCCTACGACGGTCGTCCCTACGACGGTCGTCCCTACGACGGTCGTCCCTACGACGGTCGTCCCTACGACGGTCGTCCCTACGACGGTCGTCCCTACGACGGTCGCCTCCACGACGGTCACCCCCACGACGGTCGTCCCCATGAAGGTCGCCCCCACGACGGTCGTCCCCACGACGCGCTCGGACTCGCCGGTAAGTCAAGCAAATCCGTTCCGGATTGACACCCGTCGTCGCCCGCCGCCGACTGGCCTTGCGTTGGGTCTCTGGACCAAGTCAAACTTTCCAGAGCCAGTTGCCAGCTCGTGTCTTTGACATTTTCGGGCTTGTGTTTGAATTTTGCAATCACCTTGGTGTTTTCCCCCAAGCTTTGCACCACTAGGTTCAGGTGGTTTTGATTCGGAGGGTCTCCGTCCAAAAACGTCATTGACGCGACGGCGACGGCGGGGGCGGACTCGTCGGGGCAGCTCGGAAACACTTTTAGGAGGCGACTCACGTCGTAAGCGCGTGTGACATTTCAGAGTCGTCCCCGGTGCTTGCCGTCCTTCGGACGGCTGGAGGTGGGCCAGACTTGGCTGCTCCTGACCTTCAGCTCGCCCCCGCCGTGCCAAAACTTCACGGCGAGGGCGGCGGACGTCCAAAACGGTGGCAAAGTCTTCGCCGGCGACTGTCATCCGGCGCCACCCGCTCCCGATCTGACATGCTCCGTCACGGGACTGCGGCCGGGAACCGCCTACGGCGTGGCCGTCACCTCCGCCCGAGACGGCGCCACCGCACACGCGGAGGCCCGAACGGGTGAGCTCCAGCGCGGCGCCCACCGGCTCGGCCCGAGTCGAGGGACACGAGTGAAACGGCCTTCGTCTCCGGCCTCCGCCCCCCGGCCTTTGCCCCCTCCCCTTTCTCTCACTTCAGTCCCGGGACCCGTCCGGCGGCTCCGCGTCCGTCACGCCGACGAATCCTCCGTCCGCGTTCTTTGGGACCCCCCTCTGGGCCGCTGGGAGGGCTTGGCGGCGACGGTCCGAGCCACCGGCTCCGATTTGGCGGCGGCTCGGCGCCTCCTCCCCCGCGAGGCCTCGGGCTGCACCTTCGAGCGGCTGACCTCGGGGCGTCTGTACACGGTCGCCGTGACCACCTGGAGTGGCGAGCGGAACAGCTCCACCGCCATCGACGTGTGGACCGGTGAGATCTTTTGACTTGGCGTCGCGGTCGCGAGGCGTCCCGTCACCGTGCGCGTCCTCCGTCCCCTTCAGCGCCGTCTCGGGTCACCGGGCTGCGCTTGTCTAATCGGGGAAGCACCGAGAGCCTGGTGGCCGAGTGGGAGCGCGCCGGCGGGGACGCCGACGCCTACGAGGTCCTGCTGGTCCACGAGGGCAGCGTGGTCAAGAACCGCAGCTTGCCGGCCAACGCCACCGGCTCCGCCTTCGACCGGCTGAGGCCCGGCGCCTCCTACGGGGCGGTGGTGACCACCTTTCGAGCGGGACGCCCGTCCAGGCAGGCTCTGTCCGAGGGATGCACCGGTGAGACCGTCGCTCCCGACCCCGGTGGATTTTACGCTCCCGACCGGCATCTCTTCTGGCCGTAGTACCCGCCGCCGTGGGCCAGGTCAGCGTCAGTAACAACGGGCGCGCAGACTTCCTCGGCGTGTCCTGGCGTCCGGGTCCGGGGCGGGTGGACGGTTACCTGGTGGCCCTGAGGGACCGGGACCGGACCCTTCACGCCGTGGCGCTCGCCCAATCCAGTCGCCAGTGCGTCTTCGGCTCCCTGGTGTCCGGACGCCTCTACAACATCTCGGTCGGCGCTCGCAGCGGGAGCTTCCGGAACGACACCTTCGTGCCGGGGAGGACACGTGAGCGGCACCCGGCGGTCCAGGCGCCCACGGCGAGGCTTCACCCTCCGTGGCTCTTTGCGCAGAACCGTCCAAAGTCCAGAATCCCACGGCGACGCACGGCGCCCGCGACAACTCCCTGAAGGTCTACTGGCATCCCGCCCCCGGAGACGTGGACCTGTACCGCGTGTCCGTCCGTCACGACGCCCTGGCCGCGCCGCGGAACCTCACCGTGTCCCGGACGCGCAACGAGTGCGTCTTTGACGGCCTGGTACCGGGTCGACTCTACGCCGTGACGGTCGCCACCAGGAGCGGCGACTACGAGGCCGTCGCCACCACCCACGGCCGCACCCGTGAGTGTCCGGCCGCGCCCCGCGCCCGCCGATAGTCCTGACGCGCTTCCCGCCCGGCGCAGTTCCGGCGGCGGTGCGTTCCCTGCGGGTGTCCCGGCGGAGCTCGCGGGAGCTTTGGGTGACGTGGGAGGCGGCCCCGGGCGACGTGGACCACCACGAGGTGCGGCTGCTCTTCAACGACGCCGAGGTCTTCCCGCCGCTCACCCTGGGCGGCGCCGCCAACGAGTGCCCGGTGACCTCGCTCACGCCCGGACGACTCTACAAGGTGTCGGTGTCCACTTTCAGCGGAGCCGAGAGGAGGAGCCGCTTCGTGGAGGGCCGCACGGGTCAGGCGCGGCCCGCGGGGGGAGGGGCCTCTTCTTTCCTTGACGACGACCCTCCGCGCAGTTCCCAGTCAGGTGGAGAACCTCCAGGTGAGGAACGGCGGCGACGGCGGCAGTTTGACGGTGAGCTGGATCCCTGGCCGAGGCGACGTGGACGGATTCGCGGCGGCGCTGTACGAGCGGAACCGGGAACTGGACGCGCGTTCCGTCCCCAAGCATCAGAACCAGGTGGCGTTCGGCTCGCTCCGGCCGGGTCAGCTGTACGCCGTCGTGGTTCGGGCGCTCAGCGGCGACCTCTCCAGCAACCGAACGGCCAGCGGACGCACGGGTGAGGTCGCGGTCGGCGGGCGGGTGGACTCGCGGCGCCCGGGCGCTACCGCCGGTTCTACTTTGCACCCTCAGTCCCGTCGGCGGTGACGGAGCTGCGGCTGGAGAACCCGCCGGATTCGGACGGCCTGCTAGCCAGCTGGCGGGAAGCCGCCGGAGTGCGCGACGGCTACTCCCTGCGGCTCGTCGACGAGCGGGGCGCCGCGATCGGCGAAGCCTCTATCGCCACCGCCGCCGCCGCCGTACCCCTGGCGCGCCACACCTTTGACGGTCTCACCCCCGGAAGACTCTACGAAATCCTGGTCCGGACCCGTAGCGGAGGAGTCCTGAGCGTCGCGGTCAGCGCCCGAGCTCGCACGCGTAAGATTTTAGCCTTTCCGCTAGCGTCGCGCTGTCACCGCGAGCGAACCGGTGCGCAAACCGGCGTACGTGGGTTCGCCATCCGTGGGTCGGGACTCCGGTGCGGCGGGTGAGCACGCTAGCCGCTAGGCTAAGAGCCCACCCCGGCTGCTAGCCGCTAGCGTCCTTTCTCGCAGGAAGGCCTGGGCCCGGAGGTCACCGAGTGGCTTTTGGACGGCCTGGCGGCGGAGGGGAATTGCGTCATTGGGCGAACGTGGGGATCCTGACGGAGCCGCTTGTCCTTTCCCGGCAGGTCCGGCGCCCGTCTCCGGGCTCTCGGTCCAAAGCAACGACAGCACCAGCCTGTCCCTCCGCTGGTCTCGGCCGGCGGGCGACTGGGACTCCTACGACATCCTGTTAAGCGGCGGCGCCGACGACGGGATCCCGCCGCGGCGGGGCCGGGCCGCGGCGACCACCCTGGACTGGCGCTTCCCTGGACTGACGCCCGGTTCCGCGTACCGGGTGGCGGTGGTCACGCGCAGCGGAGAGCTGAGCCGGCAGACCGCCGTCTGGGCCCATACGGGTCGGTGGCTCGCCGAGGCGTCCGATCGGCGGGCGACCACGCTTTCCCGCCGGCGCCGTCTGACGGCGAGGGACCCTCTTTCTCTCCTCGTCAGCGCCGTCCGCCGTCACGTCGCTGCGCGCCGAGAGCGGCGGCCGTTGCGACCGGCTGCGGGTGTCGTGGCGGCGTGGCGAGGGCGGCGTGGCCGCGTACCGGGTGTCGCTGTCCGGCGGCCCCGACGCCTCGCCGCGGGTGCGGGAAGGCCTGGGCCCGGAGGCCACCGAGTGGCTTTTCGACGGCCTGACGCCGGGCCGTCTTTTCCGCGTGGACGTCCTGAGCCTGAGCGGCCCTCTCGCCAACGGCGCGTCCGTGCACGCCAGGACAGGTGAGATTCCGCCCGCCGCTGGCGTCCCGGGGGCGGGGGCGCCGCTCGCTCGGTCCTTCCAAAAACGTCTACGGTACGAGAAGCGTTGGATTGCTGGAGTCGTTTCGAAATATTGGATTCCATCTTTCATTTTCCTCAACGCTTCCACCTTGTTTAGTCGTATTCTGTTTGTTCCGTGTGTAAGTCGGAGCCCAGGGGTGGGCAAAGCGGTGGTGGAGGGTGGTGGAGGGTGGTGGAGGGTCACTGCGGGCGCAGCTTTTTCTTCCAAGCCACCCAGGACAGGGACAGAGACAGAGACAGAGCCAGAGCCAGTTGAAGCAACGGGGGTTGCGCTGAAATGAGGAGCACCTCACTGCAAGCCACTGATTGCAGAGTTGTGGAAAGCTTTCCTCTTTAGAGCTCGGAACGAAAAGCCGCACCCCTGCTGCAGTGGAATACTTTGCCTACTAGCCCCGTTAATGAAGGCCTAGTCTTATTGGATGTCTTCTTCATATGTTCAACACTTCCATTTCATCAAGGGGCTCTCAAATGGGCTAAAACGGTCAAAAGGCTGCGTACGAGTGCCCGTCTTTTAAATAGCTCTCGGACTGCCTTCGACAGTCTACGGGGGTTAGGGATTTACAGGGCCTTTGGTCTGGGAGGGGCCACCGGCCGCAGTTGCGGCTTTCTGCTTCCTAGCCATCCGGCTGGCCGGCGCAGACACACCGACCGACCGAGCTGACTGACAAACTTGAACCAGCGGGGGTTGTGCTCAAATGACAAGCACCTGACTCCAATCCACTAATTGCACTTGCAGGACACTAGTTGCGTGGAAAGCTTTCCTCTTTAGAGGTTGAAAGCAAAGCACTCACTGTAGTCCTTATTTTAATTTGTCCAGCCCTATTAAATAAATGCCCAGTCTTATGGGATGCCAAGTCTTCCTTCATATGTCCAATACTTCAATTTCTTTGAGGCGCTCACTCGCTCTTCAATTGTCAAAAGTTTGCACTTTGATGGCCCACGTTTGAAATAGGTGGGGGTTGGGCCAACGTGGGTGGGTGAGGAGGGGGGAGCTTTTGGCTCAAGGCGTCCAGCACCGACCGAGCTGACTGACAAACTTGAACCAGCGGGGGTTGTGCTGTGAGAAGCACCTGATGCCAATCCACTGATTGCACACGTAGGACACTAGTATTGCAGAAAGTTTCCTCTTTAGAAGTTGAAACCAAAGCACTCACTTTGGCCTTTTTTTAGTCTGCCCAGCCCTGTTAAATAAATGCCTAGTCTTATGGGACGTTACGTCTTCTTTCATATATGTCCAATGCTTCAATTTCTTCGAGGCAATCGCTCGCTCATCAATGGTCAAAAGTCTGCACTTTAATGGCCCATGTTTGAAATAGGTGAAAAAAAGTCTTGAGCTGCCTTTGACAGTTTAAACCAGGCAGGGGGTGGGGGGGGGGGGGGGGGGGGGGGGTTATGGTTTTGCAAAGCCATCCGCCACATACATAGGTGACGAAGTTGAATCAACGGGGGTTGGGCCGCTGTGGGTGGGTGAGGAGGGGGGAGCTTTTGGCTCAAGGCGTCCAGCACCGACCGAACTGACTGACAAACTTGAAGGAGCGGGGGTTGGGCTGAAACGAGAAGCACCTGACGCCAATCCACTGATTGCACTCGTAGGACACTAGTATTATGGAAAGTTTTGCTCTTTCGAGGTTGAAAGCAAAGCACCCCCGCCCGCACCCTTTGCACCCTTTCCCTTAGTGGAATAGTTTGCCCCTGTTAAATGAATGCCTAGTCATATATGTCCTATGCTTGCATTTCATCAAGGTGCTCTTCAATGGGTCAAAATGGACAAAAGTCTGCGCATTGATCACTGATGTTTGAAATAAGTCCCAAAAAGTCTCAGATTGGCTTCAACAGTCTACACCAAGGTTGACAGACTCGGGTTGGTTCGCGGGCCGCTTTAACATCAACTTGATTTCACGTGGGCCGGACCATTTTAGATATCATATTTAGATTTTTTAAAAATTATAAATGGATTAAAAGAACTGGATTAAAAGCCCTGAATATTCAGTTTTTTATAGATCTAAAACAATGTTTATTTTAGCTTTAAAAAAAATATATTTTCAATTTTTTAAAATGATTTTTGAACTAAAAACACAGAAAAAATGGATTTCAAAGGGGGGAAATCAGGAAATGTAATATACATCTTTACTCTTCATTTGAATTTGATCCTAAAACAGAAAGTCATGATTGACTTTCCCGGGCCACACAAAATGAGGCGGCGGGCCAGATTTGGCCCCCGGGCCGCCACTTTGACACATGTGCTCTACACCAAGGGAGGAGGGCAAAGCAGTCCTCGTGGGCAGCTTTGGGTTCCGAGCCATCCGGCGCAGACAAAGATGACAAAGTTTAACCGACGGGGGGGGGGGGGGGGGGGGGGGGCTGAAACCACGAGAACCTGCCAGCGATCCACCGATTGCGCTTTTAACGTACCAGAGTTGTGGAAAGGTTTCCTCTTGAGAGGTTGGAAGAAGAAAAAAAGGCGGCCAATTGTGCAATAGCTTGCCCACCCCTGAATTGTAATACATAACCCCCCCGCCCCCGCAAAATGAATTGCTAATACTATGAAACGATCTTTTTCCCGGCCTCTCAGCTCCCAGACCTCCGAGCCACGTCCTGTTCGGAGGGGTGACGGAAAGCGCGCTGGAGGTGACATGGACCCCCCCGGCGGACTGCGACTGGGACGACTTCCAGGTGCTGTGGACGCCGCCCGACCGCGCTTCGCTGGTCAACCCCTACGAGAGCGGCGTCTCCGGCGGCCGCATCCTGAGGGGCCTCTTTCCCGGACGCCTCTACAACGTCAGCCTGCGCGCCGTCAGCTCCCGGGGCCCGGCCCCGCCCTCCTACAGCCTTCCCGTTTGGCGCGCCGTCCGCACCAGTAACGTCCATTCGCCGCGCCCCAGGGGCGAGACCGCCACCGCCCGCTTAAAGGCCGACTCGCCGGCGTCCCCCCCGCAGGGCCGTCGCCCGTGGCGGGCCTCCGCTGCCGGCCCCGGAGCTCGGCGTCCGTCTCCTGCTCTTGGACGCCCCCGGAGGCCGACTTTGACTCCTACGCCGTGGAGTGCGCGCGCGAGGACTCGGGAACCACGGTGTACTGGCGGCGCGCCGACCGGCGCCGGGCCGAGCACGTGGTGGAGCCGCTGGAGCCGCACGCGCGCTACGCCGTGTCGATCAAGGTGGTGTCGGACGCCAGCGTCAGCGAAGCGGCGCGGGACAGCGTGCTCACCATGATCGACTGTGAGTCGCCGCCAAGATGACCTGCGGCGGGAGATTCATGGGGGGTCCATTCAGGGTCCACGCGGCCCCGGGTGAGGGGGTTTACGGCACCACTGCCTTCAGGTCCTCCGACGCCCCCCCCGGACAAGCGAGTGGACGCCGCGTCGGCGGTGGCGACCGGGTCGTCCATCGCGTTCCGCTTCAACTGCAGCTGGTTCAGCGACGTCAACGGCGCCGTCAGGTTCTTCAGCGTGGTGGTCACCGAGTCTAAAGGTGGGAAGCTTCGTTTGGCGCCGGCTCGCTACCGGCGTGGCCGGGGGTTCAATTGGGAAGGCTAAATTGTCCGCGCCGGCGTCCGCCAAACGGCTTCTTTCTTCACGTCTCCCGCGGCCGGCACTCAGGCGAGGAGCAGGTTTTGCCGGAGCGGCGCCACCCTCTGCCCTCCTACGCCGACTACGCGTCCGACGCGTCCGTCCGCTCCTACCAGACGTCGCCGTTCGCCGCCGAGACCTGCGGCGACGACGACGACATCACGGTGGGGGCGGGGGCCCTGGGGGGGTCGTGTCGGGACGGGCCGCCGGCCTTCTGCGACGGACCCCTGAAAGCCGGCACCGCCTACAGGTAGGTCCCCTCCGTCCGTCCAAAGGAGCCGAGCCCTCTCTGCCTCCCTCCGTGTCCTCCCTCCTCCTACAGGCTGAGCGTCCGGGCGTTCACGAGGGCGTCGGAGGGGGACTCTCCGGCCCTGTACGCCGACACCTTCCTGTCTCTGCCCGTGCGAACGGCGCCAGGTGAGCAGAGGTCAAAGACGCTCTCCGCTGTCCAATGCGGACGGAGGCCTCCGTCGAGTGCCGGCGCGTGACATCTCCCCGGCGACCTCGCCCGTAGAACCCGCCGCCAGAGGCCTCGCGGAAGGGATCGGCGGTGGTGCCGCCGCCGCCGCCATCGTCGTCGTCTCGGTGCTGGTCGCGGCCGCGTTGGTGGTCCGTCGGCAGAAGGCGCGACGGAAAAGGTAGATCTGGCCGCGCCACGCCGGCTTGGTTTGGTCTCCCGGCAATCTCCTAAGATGGCGGCGCTTTTGAAAAAGTGTGCAGGAGAGCGCGTCGGTCGGCATGCGCCCGAGGGGAGAGCGAGCTTCGCCGCGAGGGCTCAGAGGGTGGGTGAGACCGCCGATGTCGGAGCCGCTACGCTTCACGGCAAAGTCAACGCCATTCACCCTTCCTTCTTCCTTCCCATCACAGGAAACGCCATCCCGCCGCCAGGTAAAACGCACCCTCGCCGTAGTTAGGGTTGGCAAAGGTAACATACGAGTCGTGTGCGGATACGCTATTTACTTAGGTCAGCAGTTTTTTTCCCTGGGGCAAATGGTCATTGGGGATAGGGTCAGTGTTAACCTAACCCAGGGGTGGGTCCAGGAGGGCCGGTCTCTGACCAGTCTGTCATCCGGTACATGGTCGATTGGTCGCCGGTCTTTTGGTCGCCCGGAAGGTTATTGATAATGACCATTTAAATGGTTGCTCAAATTCCCTAAATACAAACTGCAAATTATTATTTAGTCATACTTATCGCCCTATTAATTATTAGGCTAAAGAAAAGCTCCAAATTTCGCGGACTTTGATTGTTTTTTGTTGGAGAACTTGTTAAGACCCTGACTGACGACGTCGCTTCTTAAAGGGACAGCACATGTACATACAAACTCTTATACACGTGGGCTCAGTGAAAGTGCTCATGGCCATTGTTGGCTTTTATTCATGCGTCGACCGTCTTGTTTTACCTTGTTTTGTCGCCGGTCTTTTGGTCGCCCGTTGTCGCGGTCCGGGTGACCAAAAGTCACGCTTGGGCCCGCACTTGACCTAACAGGACGTGGCCACGCTTTTTTTTCCAGTCCCGTTAAGCTGGACGACTTTGAGCGCCACTTTGACAAACTCCGGGCCGACTCCCACTTCCTGCTTTCCGAGCAATACGAGGTGAGGCGCCTCGTCCGGGGGAAAAGGGGACGACCGCCTCCCATTGACGTACGTCTTTTTTCTGGTTGCGGCCGTCAGAGCCTGAAGGACGTGGGTCGCGAGCAGACCACCGAGGCGGCGCTTTTGCCGGAGAACCGCGGGAAGAACCGATACAACAACATCCTTCCCTGTGAGGGCCGTTTGGGCGGGCGCCGACGTCGTCCGTCCACGGCGACGGACGCCACCCGTCCCCCGCTGACGGACGCAATTTGTCCCCGCAGACGACGCCACCCGAGTCAAGTTGGCCCACGTGGACGACGACCTGTGCTCGGACTACGTCAACGCCAGTTACGTTCCCGTGAGCGAGCCTCCGCCGCCCTCGGTCGCCGCGACGGGAGAGCCGCCGCCGACCCAGTGCGTCTTTGCGCCTGCCAGGGCGAGCGTTTCCGCCGCGAGTACATCGCTGCCCAGGGGCCGCTGCCGGGGACCAAGGACGACTTCTGGAAGATGGCCTGGGAGCAAGACGTGCACAACATCGTCATGCTCACGCAGTGCGTGGAGAAAGGACGGGTAGGGAGTCTCCAGGGAGTGGCGCGGGCTTGGCCGCAAATTGTCTCGGGTTATCGGCGCGTCCGATGCTCAAAGAAAGACGCCGTGGCTTGGGAGGCCTTTTGGAAACGTTCGTTGACGCCGCCATCTTCATTCGTTAGGTCAAGTGCGACCGCTACTGGCCGGCGGACCAGGACCCCCTTTACTACGGCGACCTGATCGTGCACATGACGTCCGAGTCGGAGCTTCCCGAGTGGACCATCCGAGAGTTCCGCCTGCGCAGCGTGAGCCCCGACCGCCGCCCGGACCGTCTACCGCCGGCGGCCCTTCGCGCTACCCACCGACTCGCTCGCGTTTGCCCGTCAGGAGGAGGATCCACGGCGGGTGCGCCTACTCCGTCATTTCCACTTCACCGTGTGGCCCGATCACGGCGTTCCCGACAGCACGCGCTCGCTGGTTCACTTTGTGCGAACCGTCAGGGACTTTGTGGCCCGAAGTCCGGCCGGGGGACCCACCCTGGTCCACTGCAGGTAGGCAGGCCAAGGACGCCACGTCACGTCGCTGGGTCTTTGGCGCCGTCAGCTGACGCCCATTCGCACCACGACGTGGGGGCGAGTGCACGGTCGTGCAAGTGTGGAAAGAAGAAAATGATGTGGCTTTTGTGCTTTTGGCGCAGCGCGGGCGTGGGGCGCACGGGCACCTTCGTGGCCCTGGACCGGCTCCTGCAACAGGCCGACGCGTCGGACGTCCTGGACATTTACGGCTGCGTCCGGGAACTGCGCCTGCACCGCTCGCACATGTTGCAGACTGAGGTAGGTGCGCCGCCACGGGCATCGGCGGCATCGGCGCCACCGCCGATTCCCCGTCCTGAAAGAGGCCAATCATTGGGCCCGTTTTTTGTTTTTTTTGCCGGCGTGCAGCGGCAGTACGCCTTTCTTCACCAGTGTCTCGGCGACGTGCTGCGGGCCAGGAACTTGGTGGTGTACCGAAACCCCGGCGTCGCTCAGGTAAGCGGCTCAAGTCTTTAGCGGCGGGTATCTTCGGGGCGCCGCTCCGGGTCTTCCGGAGTCTCCGGAGTCTTCCCGCTCGCGGCATTCCGGCCTTGTGGTCTTTTGCCAGGCCGCCCTGCCCCAATGTCAGTCCTTGTGTTTCCTCAGACGCCGTATGAGCGAGCTTAGCGCCCGAAGATCAACCTGGCCGTGCACAAGACGTCACTGAAATAAGACGGACGCTGGAGGTGTTCTCGGGCTTTTGACACGCTCTTTTCGGGGGCAAAAAGAAAAAAAGAAATGCAACCTTTGAGCAAGTTTGCCACTTAAAAAGCTGTTAGCGCTTGCGTGGTCGCGCGAGCAGCATTATGATCACGGTTATCATTTAAAGGTAGTATATTAAATTTCTTCCAAGCAAAACAAAGCGCCTCGCTGTTCTTCATGGCGTAGGAAGGGAGGCGCATGCGCACCTTCAGCCGCGGTGAGCTCGGCTGCTCGCGGATACATACTAGCGAGTAGCCAATTGGCTAGGGCTCGGTTGGCTTGCTTTCGGCCGGTTTGCGATTGGCAGGCCGGCGGTTAGGCCTCCCCAGATTGGCCGGCTCCCTGGAGGCAGGCTGTTGATTGGCTAGTTCCAGTTGGCTCTCGGCACTTCGTCTCCTCCTGAGTGGGGAAGTTTTGGGACCAACTTTTGAGCTGGACGAGGAAGAGCGAGCGGGGGGGGGAGGCCAGCGAGTATTTTTTAAACATTTTTTGGGGACTGTTGACTTTATTTTTTGGGGTTTATTTTTGCTCTGTCCCCCTTCCCCAACTTAAGCGCCTGGGCCCCACTTACCTCCACCCCCGGACGGCGTCAACGTCGCTCGCGGTCGGCGGTGAAGTGCCGACGACTTTCGATGGATTCGGGCCGCTTCGCGTCGCTTCTCGCTGACTAGAGCCACTCGGGAGAAGTTGTGCCATTTTTTTCTTCTTCAAAGAGGGAGCGGCAGAAGAGGAGGGGGCGAAGATGGACGCGGCGGAGCTCGTGTAGCAACGGGGGCTAATGCTAAGCTAGTGTTGCTCATGCTAACCCCGTCGGAGCTGGAGCGGACGCCGCGTGTCGACTTCCGCCGCCCTTGGAGGCCTCCAGTCGGCTCTCAGTTGCTTGCGTGCTGTGAGTTGGCCTCGCTTTGGTTTTGCCCTACTTTTACCCCCCTTTTTCCTTTTCTTCATGTCGAACCTTCGTCAGCTAAACATGCTAAAGTAGCCCGCTGTTGGTTCGCGTAGAGAGCGAACGAGTGAGGGAGAAGCTGCCATCACAACACACGACTTGAATGTTTGTTTTCCCCAAAGCAGCCCCCTCTTAACTACTTTGGGACATTTGACTAAGGAGAACATACAGCATTCGTTGTCACCGCGAGCACCTATTCTCACAAAAACAACACTTTTTTGTTTCAATAATAACACCACTATTGATGGCCCCTTCGGAAAAATCCAATAGGGATGAGAAAGTAGAAAATGCTCTTTGAATTCTTCTCGTTCTTTACTTCACTTCAAATAGAAATGAAGCTACTAGAGCAGGGGTAGGGAACCTATGGCTCGGGAGCCACATATAGCTCTTTTGATGGGTGCATATGGCTCTCCACTAACCTGTGAGGTAAACTATGGAAACTGCTGGTGAGAAAGCGCAGGAATAGGAGCGTTACGTTAGTATTATGGCATTGACACTACCCCAGCGGCTTATAATCAT
The DNA here is from genome assembly GCF_051989625.1 of Stigmatopora argus. Classification (NCBI taxonomy): domain Eukaryota; kingdom Metazoa; phylum Chordata; class Actinopteri; order Syngnathiformes; family Syngnathidae; genus Stigmatopora; species Stigmatopora argus. The sequence goes on along the minus strand of NC_135389.1, from coordinate 23,838,756 downwards.
TTTTTTTCATTACACTCTTTTGCATGGATTTTCTCATTGATACTCATTGATTAGCGACAACGTAACAATGTTGTCAAAATAATTGAGAGATTTTTTTGTACTTTAAAAGTGGTGACGTGACTAAAAAAGCCACACATATTCATGTATATTGACTTTTAAATTTGGAGCATGGCTCTCAAGGATTAACATTTTAAAAATATGAATTGTTAATGGCTCTTTCCATCAAAAAGGTTCCCGACCCCTGTACTAGAGGAATGGGGAACTATTCTTGAGCCACCGATTTCTTTCTGTGACCCTTGTTAGGACTCCCAATGTTTTTAACCACATCTTGGTCACTTTTTTAGTTTCCTTTTTTTCCTTTCGATCCATTGTTGTGACATACATTTTTTTTGTACCTGTAGCTGACCTTTGACTGAACAACATGACCTTTGACATCATTCAGGCACGGCCCTTCTAGTAGCCAATAGGGCACAGCTCGTAAGAGCGCTTTCATATTTCCCGTCCAAGTAATATTGTTTGTAAACAACAAGTCTGCTCCAAATCCACGTTGACGGCGAGAAACGTAGAAGCGACCTCCTCGCTGTCGCTGCCGTCGGATGCGTTTTGTCGGCTAACGACGGCTCTTCTTTTCCAGCCTATTTGATTGTCGTCGCCGCCCGCCGCCGTGACCCAGGTTCGCGTGCTGACCATGGAGGAAGACCTCAAGTAGGCGGTCCCCGCCGCCGGAACGCCGCGTGGCGGCGGGCCGGCCGTCGCTCAACTCCCCCCCCCCCCCCCGTACGCACGCAGATTGGCCGCGCGGGCGCACTGAGGCATCATGGGTAGTAGCTGTTCGAGCTGTCCAGACAAAGAGTGGATTGCGGATAATCATCACAGCAAATTCAAGGTGAGTGGCGCTCGGTCCGGGCTGAGTCGGATTGGCTTTCATCGTCGACGGGTTATTTCTTTTCCTAAAATAAGCCTACCGTATTTTCACGACTGTTCGGCGCATTGTATTTTAAGCCGCAGTGTGGACGTGGGCTGAATGTGCCATTTTTGTCTTTTTTAATCCCACGTGGTTGGATGGACCCCTCCTATCTGAGTGAGGGTGAAGCCAAAGTATATTTTCCCCAAGTGACGGTGAGCTCTGGCGGCAGGTGATCAACGTGGATGACGATGGGAACGAGCTGGGCGCCGGCGTGATGGAGCTGACGGACGGCGAGCTGGTCCTGCACACGCACCGCCGCGACGACGTCAGGTGGCCGTACCTCTGCCTGCGCCGCTACGGCTACGATTCCAACCTCTTCTCCTTCGAGAGCGGACGTCGCTGCCAGACCGGCCAAGGTGACAGTGGCGTCGGCCGTGGGCTCGAGGCGCTCGGCGGGCGAGAGTAACGGGGTGTGGCGCCGGCCGCTAAAATTTGGGATGGATTGCGGCCGCCGTCCCAAGCGCAAAAGCGTGGCTATCCCGGCTCTGAGCCGGCCCAAATTTGATCCATCTCGCTGCGCCGGGCGGGCCACGTCGCCGCATTTTTGTGACCGGGCGTGGCCTTTCTCCGCCTCTCCCCCCCCCTCCCCTCGCAGGCATCTTCGCCTTCAAGTGCGCTCGGGCCGAGGAGATCTTCAACAAACTGCAGGAGGTCATGCACAGTCACAGCATCAGCGTGGTGGAGGAAGCCGTGGTGGACGCCGGCCACCAGGGGGCGGCGCTGTCGCCCGCAGGTAGCCGCCGCCACCGTCCGCCGGTGCGCTTGCCCGGGGCGGGCCGGCTAACGGCCGCCTCGCTTTCAGGCCCGGGCCACTCGGCGCCCAACGGCGTGTCCCCGCGGCCCCCCTCGGCGGCGGGCGAGCTCCCGTCGCCGGCGTCCAGCCGCCACCCGTCGGTGGCCAGCGCCCGGCTGCCCTCGGTGGGAGAGGAGTCCACGCACCCCCTGCTGGTGGCCGAGGAGAGCGCGCCGCCGCCCCCCCCGCGAGGACGAGCGCTGCGACGGCTTCCGGGCGCACACCTACGTCAACACGGAGGAAACGACGGCGGCGGCCCCGGCCCCGGACAGCCCGGCCTCCCCCGAGGCCCGCCGACCGCCCACTCCCCCGCGGGCCCCCCCGGAGCCCCGGGTGCTGCTGGAGCCGCAGGGCGCCCGCTTCGTGCTGGGACCCACCCCGGTTCAGCGGCGGCTGCGGGAGGCGGGGGACGGCGCCCCCGCCGTGGTAGCGGCGCCCCCCCGCTGCCAGCGCCCGCCCCCGCCATCCCCCGACGCACACAACGCCAACAACTCGGCGCAGCGGCGCACGGCGCTGCTGGACTACGAGAACTTGCCGGCGCTGCCGCCCGTGTGGGAGACGGGGAAGCCCGGCCGGGAGCGGGAGGGCGCCACGGCCGGCGTGCCGCCCTCGCCGGTCGGCGGCGGCGGCGGCCTCCCCCCCTCGCCGGACGGCCCGGCCACGCCCTCGCTCAACGGCTTCGGGCACGAGCCCTCGCACAACTACGTCAACACGGAGAACGTGACGTCGCCGTCGCGGCCCGAGACGGCGCGGCGGCGCTCGGACGGGCCCGCCGTCTTCAACTTTGACTTACGGCGGACGGGCGAGGCGGCGGCCAAGTCGCTGAACTACATCGAGGTGGAGATGGACAACGGGGAGGGTCCGGGCACGCCCCGCACGCCCACCTCGCCCGGCACGCCCACGCGGCGCACGGAGCTGTACGCCCTGATCGACATCGAGCGCACGGCCGCCATGTCCATCCTGCAGAAGGCGCGGCCGCGCGACGACGGCACCTCGCGCAAGACGCGCCACAACAGCACGGAGCTGCCCAGCAAGAGCGCCGCGTGACGGCGGACTCGCTCCTTTTCTTCTTCTTCTTCTATGGTACGCATCAGTATTACCCAAACAAGCATTCCATTGGCCTCGGCTGGCGCAAGACTTCCATTTTGATTTCCGCCGCGATAAACCCGGTGTTTGTAGTCCATCTCGGCCGGGCCGCCGTTTTGACCGCGAGGGCGCGTCGGTGTTTGCTGCCCTACCCGTGGACGGGGAAAAAAAGAGAAATATTTGGAGTTTTGGATCATTTGAATGTGAGCCCCAAATAAACACAAAGCCAACCATGAACAGGTAGTGAGTGAGTGAGTGAATGAGTGAGTGGGAACTTGGGTAAAATCGCATTGTTTGCTTTGCTGCCCCATTGGAGTAGATTGGACGTCTGGTTGGGGACCAATTGATTGGAGCTCGGGGCACGGAGAGATCCTCCGGGGGCGAACGGGGTCCCTCTCTCTCTCGCTCGCTCTATCCCCTTTTGCAGCGCTTCTATTGGTGGTCGCCGCTGCCAAGACGGGCGGGGGGCGAGGCGAACCACCCGTACGCACACACACACACACACACACACACCCGCGCACACACACATATATCCCGGACCGCGACCAGAGTACATACTTCCAAAAAGCTGAGCGAAGAACGCCGTGCGGTGAGTAAAGTCGAGCACGCCAGCCACTTTTTTGGGGGGGAGATCGATTTCTTGTCGCCGCCGCCCGGACAGGAAAGGAAGGGTCCGAGCAAGGAAGGAACACTTGCTTTGCAGATTTCGATTCCGGACGGGCGGCGCGATGAGGGCCGGCTCGCGTGGGCCGTCGCCGAAGCAGCCGTCGTCGTCATTATCGTCATCGCCTGCGCCTCTGGCCGTCGCGTGAAGAGCAAGAGCACCCCCCCCCAAAAAAAAAGATGCCTCTCGCTCGCAATCGGAAGGGCAGCCCCGCGCCCGAGGTGACGTGGGACACGGGCTCCAAGGAGATGAACGAGACGTGGAAGGGCGCCGTGGCCTGCCTGGGCGTGGCCGTCTTCTTCGTCATGACCATCGGCATCATCTACTGGCAAGTGGTGGACCAGCCCAACAAGAACTGGATCCTGAAGGCCTCTCGCAGCGGCCTGGTGTGGGATCGCAGGAGCCGCTCGCTGCTGCTGCAGACGCTGGGCGACGAGCGGACCCTGGCCCAGATCCACGTGCGCGGCGACGTGGGCGACCCCGAGCTGGAGCTGCCCTTCGTGCGCGACCTCTGCTGGCTCAACGACACCCGCTTCTGCTACACCTGGGACGCGCTGGCCGACCTGCGGATCACCCTGCGCGTCCACCCCGACGGCGACGAGTGCTACGGCCTGGCCTGGACGCCGGCGCGCTGCCACGTGCGGCTCAAGGTAGGTACTCGGTTGGCGTGCGGGCGGGCGGACGGGCGCAAAAGACGCAAAACCCACCTCCTTCTCCTTTGCAGGATTGCTTCTCCATGAGCAACGTCTCGTGGTACGGCGGCGCCGGCGTTGGCGCGCCCACGTGGCCCATCAACCGTCAGAACGCCAGCATGCAGCCTTTCGTGGTCAGCGACCTCCAGGAGAAGCCGCACGCTTTCGCCTCCGCGCTGGAGCGCTACTTCTTGGCCTCGTCGGGTGAGCCGGCCGCCGTCCATGTGCGCTATGGCTTCGTCGTGGGGTGGATTTAGGGTTTCTGGACGGACTCTGTCCCCTTTGACCTAAAAAAAAACGCTGACTATTTATTTTTTCTTCCCGCTTGCGACGGGAAGCTAGAGCGGGCCGCCGGGGCTTAGCGCGCCGCCGTGTGATTCCACGAGGCACGGCTTAACGCGAGAGCTCTCTCTCGAGCTGTTCTCTGTGGTTTTCCGGTGGAAAAGGCCGGCTTTCCTCCCCGGGTACACGTCGTATCATTTGGAAAGCAACAAAGCCACGTGCCACCGACGGGATTGTCTTTCAGTCTATTTTTGGGCCGCATCCATATTTCAGGCCGGCTTTTTCCGGGAGCGAGCCGACGGCAGGCCGGCTGGCCAAAATGCCCCCTAAATAAAAGGTGAAGCAAAATATAAAGGAAGTGAGCTCAAAATCTACCGTCAGCTGAAATTGGCACAGCGTGACCTAGAAAGGCCAGCGGGAGGGAAGTCACCTCAAATCAATACAAATTCAGGTGGAATATACAGACGCTCCCCTACTTACGAACGAGTCAGAGTTAGGTTCCGAGCGATTGTTCATAAATTGAATTTGTTTGTAATTTAGGGGGGGTTGGTTTTTGAGCCCTCCGAAGCACGGGAGGAAGTACGGCCGGCCGAAAGGTTGAACAAAATGGGAAACTGGGCGTCGGTGGGATGGAATTTCCCAAGCCGGCCGGGCCTTTGACATTGAAGAAATGGGCAACCCGGTCGGATCCTTGCTCCCTCGCCCCGTTCGCTCGCCCCGCTCGCTCGCCCCCGTGTCTTGGAGCACTTTCCACACGGGGTGGGGTGAAACATGAGTCAAGAAGCAAACACTTTCCACCTTGCGCTTGCGTAAGGCGGCGAGGGAGGGGCGCTCCGTGGCTGGCCGGCCGGCCAGCCACGGCCTCCCGCTCGCCCGGCTCTTTTTCCGCGGCCCGTGTTCCTCCTCCCGTCGGACGGAGAGCCGCGTGGGGGGGTGTGGAACCGGGGGTCGGGGCTAAGTGTGTCTCTCTCTCTCTCTCTCCCCCGGCCGGCCCAACCCGCAGGGGTGGCGGTGCTGGCCTCGCCCGATGTTCCTCTACGAGTGGGGCTGAAGGGCGGGCGGCGCCTTTGCCTGCAGTCGCCGCCCGGGCCGGACCTCCTGCCGCTACGCTACAGCGTCTGCGTGGCCCAGGACGTCCGGGCGGCGCACCGCCACGCCGCCCGCCGCCTCTCGCTCTTTCCGAGGGAGGTGCCGGACATGAAGGCGCTCCAGTAAGTGGGGGGCTCGGAGGGGAACCTTGCGGTTGACCCCGGGCCCTCACGCCATCCTTCCCGCCCGCTCCTTTACAGGCTGCCGTCCTGGAAGCTCCTGACCGACGTGGATTCGGCAGCCAAGGTGGAGAGGGAGCTGAGGACCTTCTCCAACCGTCTCAGACGCCACCGACTCGGAGACGGGATCATCGGCCTAAACGAACATTCCACCAACCTCCTGTGGCAAACGGTAGGCGGGAGGGCAGGCGGGCGGGCGCCATTTTCCTTTTCCCTCTTTTTTGAGGCCGACTCGTCTGGAGGCTTCCGAGAAAGGGAAAGAGAAAGAGCGGGAGGTGGGAGGTTTTATTTTTTTGCCCCCCCCCCCCCCCCCTCTACCCAAAAGGTATCCAAGTCAACAGCGCCTCGGAAAAGATCACACGGGAAACGCGATCGGTCGAAGTCGCCCCCGGCCGGGACGCCGCGCGGGGCGGCTCGCCGGGAAACGCGTTCGCGAAAACTACGGAAAAGTACAGACGCTGTGGCGCGGCGAGTCGCCGTGCGCGGCCGCCGCGCCAGCGCTAGATTCAAAGCGAAGGCCGAGAGACACGGCGAGTGTACGGAAATGAGCCTAAATTGACGGGATAGGACCAGAACAGGCTTCCAAATCGGCAGGGTGGAAGGAAGGTAGGAAGGAACCCAAATCCATCCACAACGGAGCTGTGTCACACCGTGTCACGCCGTGTCACGCCGTGTCACGCCGTGCCACGCTCTCTCTGAGATGTTGAAGCCGATTAGCTGGCAAAAAATCTGAATTTCCTGTAGCTGGCCGGCCCAAATCCCCTTCTGGAATGCGCAAGGTATAAAAGACAGCAGAGTTATGTTTCAAATTGTAAAGGCGTAGGGCTGAGCCAAAGAAGGTGACCTGCAATGACCCCCCCCCAGGATGGACAGGAAGTAACCTCACAATGTTGCAAAAGCAAACACAAGGTGAGGCGTAAATGGGCCAAATTCAAAAAAAGGAAGTGCCTGACATTGATAGGAAGGGGGGGCTACATTTCCAGGAAGCCAGTCAAAAATGGAGAGTCAGGGACGACCCCAAATGAACGGGAGGCACCCCCTCCCCAAATTGCTCGGCTGCCGCCCGCCCCCCCTCCGCGGGAGTCGGGTTCGCCGAACCATGGTTGTGGTGGTTGTTCTCCGTTGGGGCAGGAGCACGAGGAGGCAGACGGCAGGAGGAGGGGGGCGTCCGCCGCGTCGGGAAGGCGGAGCCGGGAGCTCCCATTGGTCAAGCTTCTCAACATTTCCGTCACCCTGTCCCCTTTCCTGGGCGTGGACAGCGCGCGCTTCCGAGCCTCGCTGGCGGAGGGCGCCGATACCTTCTGGCTGGCTCTGCCCTCGCCGCCTCGCGGGCAGCCGGTGAGCCGTCGTCGCCGCCGCCGCCGCTGTTGCCATCGCTCCTCCGTTGACCTTCCGTCACCCCCCGCCCTTCCTCCGTCTGCAAAGGTCCCACTGCTGACTCGCTGGCGGGGCAAATTCTGCGTCAAGCTGAACGTCAGCGACCCGGGGGCGGTGGCCTGGTTCTTGGACAGGGTGGCGTCCCTGCGAGCCCACTTGGGAATGGAGGCGGTGGCGCTGGAGGGCGGGGAGAGGAACCTGCTCGAGGAGACGCCCCTGGCCGGCGACGCCTACGTGGGCCTGCTGGCCCACGTGGCCGCCAGGATGGGGGTCTCGGCCGTGGTGTCGGCGGGGACCAGGTGCGCTGCGGGGGGGAGGCTTAGCTTAGCTTAGCTCGGGCTTGAGGGGAACCTTGGCCGGCCCGCTCACGGCGCCGCTCGGCCCACCCAGGTCCAGCCACCAGCCGGTCTTTGTGAGGATGAGCCCTCTGCGCTCCGACTGGAGCGCCATGGGCCTGAAGGCCGTCATTCCCTCGCTGCTGCGCCACGCCCTGCTGGGATACAACTTCCTCATTCCGGACGCCGTCGGTAGGTGGGCTGGGGGGGCGTCGGGGTTTAGGCCGCACGATATCCGACGGCAGACGGACCCTCCGCTCGTCCGCAGGCGGCTCCCTACCCGGAGACGCGGACGAGGAGTTGTACATCCGGTGGCTGGAGATGGCGTCCTTCCTGCCCGTGCTCAGCTTCCACACCCCCCCGTGGCTCTGCGGCGAGGAGCGGGTCAGTGCCGGCCCGCTTCCGGCTTCTGCGCCAATCAAAAACAGTCGGCGCCGGCCGGCGGCGGCGGACGCCCATGTTGACGCGCGCACGCTCGGCCTCAGGTGCTGAACCTGACGCGGACGTACATCGCCAAGCACCGCAGGGACGTGGCACCGCTGGTGGAGAAGTACGGCGAGGAGTGGCGGCGGACGGGCGACCCCGTCTACCGGCCCGTGTGGTGGCTGAGCCCGCTGGATCCGCGGGCCTTCGCCGTGGACGACCAGTTCCTCATCGGGGACGAGGTGAGCGAACGAGCGAGCGAACGAGCGACCGGGGAAATTCCCTCCTCCCGTCCGCTCGCCTCACGTTTACTTGACGCCCGGCAGGTCCTGGTGGCGCCCGTGGTGGAGATGGGCGCCCGGCGGAGGGACGTTTACTTACCGGACGGGGGCTCCCGCTGGCGGGACCACGCCAACGGCCGAGTGTTTGACGGCGGGACCGTAATCCGGGACTACCCGGTGCCCCTGGAGGCGGTGGGCCTTTTCTGGCGGCAGCGGAATCCGGCGGCCTCCCGTTCCGGCCCTTTTTAAGAGCGTGCCCACGTAGAACTCCTCCGTGACGGTCAGAGGCGATTTTTTTAATCCTACCCCCCTCCCCCAGAATCACTTGGACCTCTGGCCCCCCACTATGTTTTCTTTGATCAAACTTTGTGTGCTACTTTTCTGTGTCTGGGGGGGGCTTGAAAGGAAGCTTTGTCTGTGGAGAAGACCAAAGGAAGTGAAAGTGGGCTTGGCTCGCTCCGGCAGCAGAAAGCTTGGCTCGCCGTCCGTTGGAAGCGTGACGCGCGACGGGCGCCTTGCTCTTCCGGGGCTCCTCCTACTTTAAGAGGACCCATTTGGCCTTTTGAAATGGGGCGCCCGTCCATGGCCAGCCACCCTAAAGGATTTTTTGGGGGGTGCGCAACGTGAGCAGGCTTTTGGAATGTTTGTTGGCGGCGGCGCTCAGACCTAAGGCCACTTTTGCTCCCGATTTGAGCTCGCCAGCGACGTCTGGCCGCGTCTTAATCTCTCCTCCTCCGTCCCGATGAATGTACAAAGTGATTTGTTTTTTTCCCCGCTTTGGACGGCCTCTCCCGTGCTGTTTTTCCTCCCCAAAACAATAAAGTTTACATTTTGGTACCCACCAGAGGTTTGGATCGCCTGCCACGCCGTCTTCGGCCGCAGGGGGGGTTCATTCGTGGCTCACGTCTTGGCATTTGCCAATCACTTCTTGATTTTGGGTCACGACGGGCTGCCATTGGAATGGAGTGCTTCGGGGACGGGGCGAAGCCAAGCGAGGTGGCCCCGGTGGCTGGCTCTTGGCCACGCCCCTCCACTCAAGTGTCCCCCCCCCCCCCCCCCACCAACGTTAAGACGGGAGGCGCAGCTGTCCGGGGTCACGCGGACTCCGCAAGCGAGTTGGCTGGCTCTCCGGCTTGTCACGAGTCGCTGTGGGATGATTTCTTTTTCTCCCGGTGCTCGTGTAAAGCTCAAGTGAACTACAAAGCCGGCACGTGGCTCCAAAAACTTGCACTGTTCAGTCGGAAGTGTCTCAAATGGCAGAGGAGAAAAAGGTCCATTTTCAAAGGTGTGTCTGACATTGCTTTTATTGTCGGAAGGCTTCGATGACAAGGCGCCGTGTCCAAATGCGCCCGGCGACACGACACCCCCCTACCCTTCTAAAATAAAGCCCACCCAGAAGGCCCGAGTCCTGGGAAATAGCCCCAACGACAAAGCGAGAAATAAAACGGAGCGCCGGCAGGAAAAAGCGTTTTCCCGTCTCGGCGTGGCTTCCAAATGGACGCGAGGGCACACATTCAAAGAGGTCTTAACGTCAAGCCAAATCGAATAAAACACAACTACCGCACGCACGTGACGTCAATCCAAGCGCAGTCAGCAAAACCTGAGCAAGAAAAACCAGACCAAACGTTTGTCGCCCGAGTCCCGCCGCTCGCCCCCCAACCCTCGGCCGGCGGCGGCGGCAAAGGGACAAAAAAAAATGAAAAGCCCCGCCCTCCCGCTTCCGACAAACGGGGCGGGGCATGTAGCGTCGTGGATTTTGAATGGAGGGAGCCGGACCCGGGAGGTACGGCCGGCCCGCTCTGGGACCCTCTCTCACTGGGAAGCTTGGTGGTCCAGCCGGAAGAGGTCCAGCAGGTCCAACATGGCCCGTCTGATGTTGGCGCCGAAGCGGTGCGAGTCCTAGTCAAGCGTAGGGTTAGGTAGGGTTGGCCCCGTGGGGCCCCGTGGGGCGGCGCCGGGTTCCGGCTCACCGTTTCCGGGCTGGAGTGTTTGCTGGAGATGTGGAAGTTGATCAGGTTTTCTCCCACGATGATGTAGGACACGCCGTAACCGTCGTCGGCCACCTGCCAGGGAAAACGGCGCCGGTCGGGGACCCGGATTTGGGGAGGCGGCGGGCGACGCGAGAGCCGGGAGGGGAAAACCTACGGGTCCGAAGCCGCCGCCGGACGAGACGTACTGGGGGTGCCTGACCAGGTCGAACAGCTCCACCTGCTGCAGCGGCGTCTGGCTGGTGGACAGCCTCCACGGCTCCGACAGCACCTGGAAGGCGCCCCCGTTAGGGTCGGGGGGCGCCGTCCCTTGGAGAAGGTGCCCCGCCCTGCCGGCGACCCCCACCGCCACCGCCTACCTCCTTCAGGAAGGCCGAGTCTTCGCCCAAGTACTTGGAAACCACGTAAAGACAAAAGAGATGGCGATCCACGCCCATGCCGGTCATGGCCAGGCGGTACATGCTTTGGTGCTTCTCCGCCGCCGCCTTCAGCAAGGCCAGACGTTCTTCTCGCTAAGGGAGACAGGGAGTGGAGGTGAGGCTCGAGTCGGCGCCCCACCCCGCTCCGCCTTACCGGCGTTTGCCCCGCCACCATGGCAGCGACAAAGGCGCAGGTCTCGGCCGTGCAGGAGCGAACCGTCTCCGTCCGGCCCTCGCGGAACAGCCGGGTCATGGAGGCTTCGTAGGTCAGGCAGAACTTGCCTTTGTCCTGGGGGGGGTGCCGGTCAAACAAAGTCAAACCATCCATCCCAAAATAAAAGCCAGAGCCGACCGGCGGAAGAATCCAAAACCCCACCCTGTAATGCGCCAACTGCAGGGCGATCTGGATGAAAGCGTCCGGGCTGGTGCGGCACTTCTTGATCAGGCCCTTGCCGAAGTCGGCGAAGGGGAAAATGTGGCTGTCCACGTCGTCGGCCAGGGCCCTGGCCGTCGTCAGCGAGCGCTCGATGGTCTCCCGGCACTGAGACGGACGGACGGACGTCGGTAAACGGGCCGACGGACGGACGGACGCTGGCTTCCCGGAGGAACCGGCGTTCAGCGCCTACCTCCTGGTTAAGGTCCCACTGCAGTCTGATGGGGGAGGGCAGGTTGGGGTGCGGCTCCCCGCAGCAGTCGCCTTCTTCCGTGTAGCCCAGCTTGAAGGGGTCCATGGAAAGCACGTGCTGCCAGAGACCCACTTGGGTTTCAAATAACCCTCATCCGGCACCGGCCAAAAGGAAGAGGAAGTCGCGGGAGACGGCGGTGGCGGCGGCGGCGGCGAGGCGGACCTCCCAGAGATGGCCCACGATGGGGGCGTCGGCCCACGAGTGCTCGGCGTTCAGCCCCATGGTGCCGTTCTTGAAAACGATCAGGTTGAAGCTTTTGTCGAACCACCTGTGGAGAGAGGGAGGGACTTGGAATAGCGCTTCCACTGGCTAGCCCCGCCCCCATCCCACCTTTACCTGTCGTAGCACTTCCCATGGAGCAGCGACTTGGCGTAGCTGTCCAGCGAGGCCACGGGATCGTCGGGCCGGAAGCGCTGTTCCGTGTCGTCCAGGGTGACGAAGAAGGCCGCCTTCTCCACGGCGTCCAGCGAGCGCCGGTTGGCGCCGGCCGCAAAGTGGTCCAGGCGGCAACGGGCCCAGGGGCCGCGCTCGCCGGCCGTCAGCGCCGCCAGCCTCTCCTCGCCCGGCGCCGCCTCCGAGGGTTCGGCCAGGATGCGCTCCATCTGCTGCTGGATCTCCCGCGGGCGCAGGAGCCGCCCGTCGTAGAACACGGGCACCTTGAAGAAGCGGCCCCGGTGGTACACCGCCACGTGCTTGCTCTCCTCGCAGTGCTGGAGGACGTCTGCGGGACAAAAGGTGGAGGCGGCCCCGTCAGCGGCGCCCCGAGAAGCCGGGCCCGAGCCCTTTCCCACGCTGCCCGCCCCGTCGTCCGCCCCTTCCTTCTGGATTTGTGAAAGGTGGCTTCGGCTAGGCTAAGCTAAGCTAAGCTAAGCTGAGCTAGGCTAAGCCCAAAGCAGGAGTCGCCGACTCCGGTCCTAACCAGTTTGGTTTCCAGGTCTCCCTCCTCTAGCGCACCCGAATCCAACAATCAACTCATCGCAGTCCCATCCCAACGATTGGATTCGGGCGCATTGGCCGAGGCGGACGTGGAACGACGAGGCCTCCGCGGGACCGCCGTCGGGCGACCCCTGCCCGAAAGGGAGGTAATGTTTGGGAATGGGATGAGGAAGAGTCGGGTGCCGGCTGGCGACCGGCCGGGCATCTTCGCCGACCTCCTCGGGGGACGGCGAGGCCGGCGAAGGCCACCAAAAATACTGATGCGCACCACCGCGTTAGCTGCTATCGCTAACAGCGACGGTGCAGGGCCATGCCAAAATCTCTCTATATTTATCCATGTATACCAGCGTCTATGGCAGGGGTCGGGAACCTTTTTGAAAGAGAGAGCCATAAACAATTCCTATTTTCAAATGTTATTACTTTAGAGCCATACTCACAATTTAAAAGAATTGTGCCATTTTTTTAGTCATTTTACCACTTTTAAAGTACAAAAAGTCTTTGAATTCTTTTGACAACATTGTTACGCTGTTGCTAATCAATGAATATCATTGAGTATCAATGAGAGAATTGATGCAGAAGACTCTAATGACTCATGTGGCTCCCGAGCCATAGGTTCCCTACCCCTGGTCTATGGTGTCCATTGAAAAAAATTGGAAATCAATTATAAAAGGGAAAACAAATCATTTGTCTTGTGGGTTTCAGGTTTACCTTTGAAACAGGGTCAACATTTCTTTTTTCACTCTCATTGGAATGAAAGGAGAAAAATCAGTCCATATTCTTGTTTGGGATTTCAGTAAAGAGTGACGTGCCAAAATAAAGGAAGGAAGGAAGGAAGGAAGGAAGGAAGGAAGGAAGGACTCTACCTGTGTCTACGCCAGGCACACGACTGGTGTTGAACATACGCTCGTATTGGGCGGAACACATGGGGATAGTGTTTAGGAGCATGAGCTGAAAAGCAAGAGGGTAAGGGGCGGGGTCAAACAAATCCACCAGACAGTCGCAAGCACACCTTACGGGGGGACTGAAGGGGGGGGGATTTGGGGCGATGAGATGGAGGATGGAGATGAAAACCAGGGGAGGCGCAGATCATCCCAAAGCCAGAAAACTAGACGAGCGCCAGGACTCCATTTTCAAAAAGGGCCGCCGCCGGAAGCCGCCTTTAGCTAGCCCCGACCCGTTGCGGGCGGGAAAGCGGGGCGGGGCCCCCGTCCCGCCATTTGGAGTCGGCGTAGACGTCTAGCCTCGCGTCTCGGATATCTGCGCCAAGTGGGCCGCGGGAGGAAATGACGGCGGAACGAGGTCCGAGCGCCGGGGGGGCCGTTTCCCTTTGGCGCCGGGCCGGCGGGCTTGGCCGGCCGCCGAAAAGAGCCACTGGTCTTACCTGTCTCCGAACCGGGGAGGCGGCTAGTGTTAAACATCCGCTCCCACTGAGCCGAACACAGGGGAACCTTGTTTGCCAGCAAGTAAATCTAAGACGAGGAGGAGCAGGCGGAGGCGGAGCCAAAGGTGGCGGAGGCGGCGGCGTCCGTAGCAGCCAAAAGAACACACACACACACAACACAGACGGCGCGTCAGCCACGGACGAGTCGGCGCCGCCGCCGCTCGGCAGGAAGGACGCCAAAAGGGTCACGGACGGGAACGGGGCTCGCTAGGAGGTCGGTTCAAGTGGAAGCACGCCGCGCCGGCGATGGCGATGGCGGCGGCTGCAAATGGGGGGACGGGCATGGGTTCCTTCATTTAGGGATCGCTTCTTAGTGACTCTTTGGTTCCTTTTTTTTCCCCTACACTTGTTCATTTGGGATCACTTCCTGTGGATCGCCAATCACTTGCGCAGCAAAAGTCAACTGTCGCTTCTTCCTGTTGCTCTCGGGCCACTTCCTGACCATTGGGGATGCCTTTTAGTCCATTTGGGGGGCTTAGTTAGGGTCACTGGCTGGTGCACGGGGAAAGGAAAGGCAGTCTTTGCACGCACGCGGCGTCACGCCAATGCCACTCACCGGTTTGATCTGAGCCCGGTCCAACTGCCGCCTGTAGAGCATGATGGCGTGAATGGCGTTACCTGCTCTGGCCGCCTGAAGCGAGGTGGGGAAGACGTAAAGGAAGTCCTGCGGGCGAAAGGCGGTGGCGCCGTTATTCCGGAAAACCACGGCGCGGACCAGAGGGCGTGGCGTTTTCCGTACCATGGCGTAATAGTTGCTGTTGACCATGATGGGGCCCCGACCTCGAAGGTAGATGTACTCTTCCCACCAGTCGCTGACCTGAGGCGGACGGGAAAAGCCAGATCAACGGAAGGGGCCTGGAAGGGGCCCCTCCCCGTTTTGGCGGCGCCACGCCTGCTCACGTAGTTGGAGGCCCACCAGGACTTGAGCTTGAGGTACCACTGCAGCCTGGGACCCAGTTGGCGCTCAAAGTCCAGCGCCAACGCCCTGGTGCGTTCGAAGCGCTCGTCGTCCATCAGGGGGCGCACCGACTCCAGGTACTTTGGAGGGATGGCCGAGGGGTCGGACGGGTTGGGCGGCTCGACGGACGGAGGTGGGAGGGTCGGCCGGCGCTCACCCTTCTGCAGGTGTCCCGCACCGGCGGAACGGGCAGCCGTGGCAGCGAGTTCTGGAAACTGTAAAGCATGGGCTTCCTCCCGGAGAAAATCTTCACCAGCAGCTGCGGGACGACGGGAGGGCGGGTTAACCTTAAGCGGGGTTCGAGCGCTTCTGGCCCGGCTTGAAACGGCGGCGCGACGGCTCTCCCCGACCAACACCGGCCCCAAATGGCAAAGCTGTTGGGGTTATTCTGGATAATATTATAGATGCATTATACATTTTAATTACAGTGGTACCTCGTCATACGACCGCTCGTCATACAAAATGGACCTTAATGGTGTTATTCGGTTAGCTTATGCAATTGTTTTGAATCAGATGACATGTAATGTTTTGAGTATGGCACGACTAAATGGAGAGAAGAGTATGCCGCTCTTCACAATCCTCTTGAAAGAAGGCGAGTTATGAGTGTATTCTCCTTGCAAGTTATAATCAGTTATGTTTAAAGATGTCTCCATGTTGATTCAAATTGTATGAATAATGAATCCATCACTCACCATCCACAATCGGGTGGACCAGGACACGGAGCCGTGGCGGGCGTACATCCAGCCGTGCCACGACAGCAGGCCCTTGAGGACGTTCCTCATGATCAGGATGATGGTCACCCACAGGCCCGTGCCCACCAGGACGCCGCCCACCGTCTTCTGGCTGTCCAGCGACATGTACCTGCTGCGCACAAAGCAGGGCAAAATCCGCCGCTCCAGTCAACGGGAATCGAGCCCAAATGAAGCCGAGGATGAAAAGGGAACCCGGATGCGGCGGCGCCAGATGGACGGCGGAATCCATCCGGGATCGGCCCCAAAAGTGGGGGAAGCAAGTGCGGTCGGCTTACCTTATGGGCAGGTGCTGCCCCACTTTGGCCAGCAGGCCCAGAGACGGATCCAGATGTCTGTACTTGTTGTAGGACATGTAAGACACCACCACCACCAGGAAACCGCCGGGGCTGCCCGGGTACACGCCCGTCATCACTCCATTCTAAGGCAGAGCCGGGTGGTTGGGGTTGGCGGGGGGACGCCAGCGGGGGGACGCCGGCATGGGACGCTCGCCCTCACCTTGAAGCGAACAAATCTCTTCTTCCACGAGTGAAGGCCCGAGAGGTAGATTTGTCGCAGGGCCTCGTGGCACAGCCGCAGGTCGATCCCGTCGGGGGTGACGGTGAACTGGAAGGCCACGGCCTGGTGAGCTTCCGCCATGACGGCGACGGACAAAGCTCTCTCCTGGAAGGCAAAGCGAGCGAGCGGGCGCTCGGTCAAGCGCACGACGCCAATTGGTCCGAGGCGGAAGCGCTGCCGCTGGCAAATAAGAACGGCCTTTCCTTGCCTTTTCATTCCTCCCATCCACCACTTATTGATAAGCCGTGGAATGAATGGTTGGCCCTTTCAATTGAGCGCCCTTCGCTCCAAGAGCCCCGCCCCTCCCCCCTCCCTCCCTCCCTCCGGATCACATGACCCAGCTTCCAGTGCGGAAAGTGGGGGAAAGGTCGCCTTAGCCAAACGAGAAGCCGCAGCCGCCGCCGCCGCGTGGAAAGCAAACGGATCCCAAATTCGCCCGATACTGACAATTGATCGCGGTTGCCGGCCGGCCGGTCACGTCGCGACGCGTCACGTCATGTCACGTCATGTCACGCCGCCCTTGCAGCCCCCCCTCCCGTTTTGAAGGTGTCATCACAAGCGAGCTGGCCGCAAAGCACCGCCACGCCGCTCGCTCGCCAGAAAAAACAAAAAACCCTCAAGTGTCCGAATGGCCCACCCGCAGTTTGACGCATCAAGCGCGTCTCGTCGCGTCGCGACCATGAGCAGAGAGGCGGACACGGCTTTTTGTTGTTCCGGGTCTTCTGACCTTCAAGACGGTGGAGACCAAGAACGCCCTCCACCTGGGCGCTAATGCCCCTCATTGGCGGCCCGGGGGGTACGTTCTTGGGCCTTTTGCTCTCCTAATAGCACGCCAAAGACTGGGGAGCAGCCCCTTGGCCTTTTGTGCCCCCCCCAAACGTCGTATTTTGGGAGCAAAACCAGGTTTTACTCACCCAAGCGAGCTGGCTGCAATGCGGGAAGCTACGGCTGGATGGCGCGAACGAGAGAGACCGAGAGAGAGGGGATCTGATCTGAACGGACCCGGACCGGACCGGACCCCAACGTCGTCGCCGTGGCCGTCGTCGCGGACGTCGACGTGAATGAGAACCGTTGGCTGCTTTGCCGACGTCACTTTGAGCGAAACAGCGCCACGCGGCGGCGGTTCGGCCAGGACGAGATGTGACGTCACGGCGGCCTTTGACCTGTTCATCATGATTGTTATTACCTATTATTATTCCAACCAACCCATCAAGTGAAGACCGGAGGGAGGGAAAAATAAATCAGCAAATCATCAATGAAATAGGAAACGAACACAAGAAACTCATTCCATTTAGAGCATAAACATCATGTTTTATAAAGAGTTTGGGTGCTTTTGATAAAGATTGCATTGACAGAGACTCTCCGTGTTTTTATTTGTTATTTTTAAGATGTCTGTGATACACTGGTATGATGGTATTGACACTTGTAATGCGGGAGTTCGCCAGCAGAGTGCAGGCGTATTCTGCAACTGTGTTTCTCTTCTGGTGATCGCGAAATATCGCTATAAAGAAGAAGAAAAAGTCTGACAGCTGACGGCCGCCGTAGCGGAATAATGGGCGGGGCTGGCGATGACGTCGACGCCTGGGAAAGTTGGCGGAAGTTGACGAAAGTTGACGGCTGCCCCTCGTTCGCTCGTTCGCTCGCTCGCTCAGAAGCGGATCGGCGCCGGTTCCAGAAAGTTCCCTCGATGGACCTTCGTTCGGAGAAGATTCAGCTGGTCCTGTCCAAGGTGAGCTGAGCTGAAGCCCAAAAGGTCATCTTGTCGCCTTTTGCTCCGCTTTGGGTCCGCTCTGGTCTGGTCCGGTCCGGTCCGGTCCGGCTAGACCGGCTCCCCCGGCTGTTCCACTCCTCTCTTTGTCGCAACGTCCCCAATTCAAGACGAGTCAAGTCGTCCAAAAGGAATCGCCATTGGAATGTTCTTTCCAGATCCCCCGGTTATCGTTTCTATTGGGTTTTTAGTTTTAGTTTTTTTGTTTTTGTTGCTGCAATCCGAGTCCAATCCAATAGGACCGCCTTGGTCACTGGATCGGAACGTCAGCGCTTCCTCGTTTCTCTGCCGCGACGTCATTTTTGGCGACGTGATGCTTGAGCTGAGCCGCGCCTCTCGTTTCAGTACAAATTCCACGATGTGGCGGTGGAAGAGTTGGACAAGATCGAGAACAACTTTCCCGGGATGGTCCCGTCCGTCGGAACGTACAGTGAGTGGGGTTCGGGCGGGGGCCTTTCGTTGGGGCGGGGGCGTTTCGTTCGGGCGATCACATCCCGGAACGTTCTGACGGGCGCCGTGTCCGTCGGACCGCAGCGTTCAGCGACGGATCCCAGAAGGAGCTCCTGAAGTTGAACGGCAACCTCCCGGTCAAGTTCCAAGGTGAGAGGGTGGATTTTCTGGGGGGGGTGGGCGTGGCCGTGGCCGTGGCCGAAACTGACGGAACCTCTGGCAGGCCGTTCGTACAACTTCCCCATCCAGCTGTGGCTGATGGACTCCTTCCCGGTCACGCCCCCTATCTGCCTCCTGAAGCCCACGCCCAACATGGCGGTCAAGGAGGGCAAACACGTGGACGCCCGAGGACGCATCTACCTGCCCATCTTGCACAACTGGGATCACGTACGACCCCCAATCCCCTATCGTTCCCCCCTTTCTAACATTGTTTCCATTTTGTCGCCAAAAGGCCGACAGGTTGGCTTCCAATTTCACTTCCTGTTGGGCATTTCCGTCCATCATCTTGTGTGCTCGCTTCCCTTTTGTTTGGCAGGTATTTTCGGGTGACTTCCTGTTGACGCCGGGTCATTTTTCCTCTTGATATCGGGGGCATTTCCCGCATGGATTTTGATCTTCTTTGGCGCTTCCTTTCCATCTTCATTTGTGGGAGGGGCATTCACTCTAGGTGGCTTCCTTTCCGTGTTTATTTGTGGGGGCGCTTTTCTCCAGGTCGCTTCCTGGCCATTTGGGTTCATTTCCCATGTTGTCGTTGCCCCCGCAGCCCGCCAGCTCGGTGGTGGAGCTCCTGGAGCAGATGATCTCCAAGTTTGGAGAGGAACCTCCCCTGGCCTCCACCGTCGGCGCAGAGAAAGACCCGCAGGAGCTCATGGCCTTCGTGGATAACCTGCGGATCGGCGGCGACAGTGCGTGGATCCCGCCGGCGGCTCGGCGACCCTACTCCCTCCCGAACCTCCCCCCGTCCGTCCCTCCACCCGGCTCACCGCCGTTTTGTTTGCAGGTACAACCGGACGCCGGCGAGAGCCGCCCTGCAAAGTGTCGGTGATCGGAGGCGGGGATTTGGGAATGGCCGCCGCGCTGTGCATCCTGGCAAAGGTGAGCGACCGGGAACCCGCAAGGGAGGAGGAGGAGGAGGAGGAGGAGAAGGAGAAGAAGACAAATTTGTGTGGTGCTGCGCCCGCCCGCAGTGCCGAGTGGACGCCCTGGTCTTGGTGGACGTCGCCGAGGCTACCGGCGCCGCCGATCTGGACATTTTCAAGCCCCCTAAGGTGCAAGTCTCCAAGGGTAGGGAACCGGCCCCACCCACCGTGACCTTTTTCACCGTTGACACGGTCCGCTTCTCCGGATTCCATCCTCGTGGAGCCGCGTCCAATCCGGTCGGGGTCAGGACGAGGGTCCGAGATCCGCCTCGTTCTTCAGGAGGCGGATGTTTTTTCAGATTTATCCGCCACCAAGGGTTCCCGGGTGCTGGTGCTGACCGCCAACGCGTGGAGCGCCGAGCAGTCCTACATCGGCGTGCTCCAGACCAACGTGGACTTGTACCGGGGGACGGTGCCCGCCTTGGCGCGCCTCAGCCCGGACGCCGTCGTGCTCGTCGCTTCTCAGCCCGGTCGGTCGCCGGTCGGTCGGTCGCTCGCTCGCTCGGCGCCGGGCGGTTGACGGGCGGCGTTTTCATTTTCTTTTTGGAATTTGCCCTGTCCGCGCCTCCAGTGGACGTGATGACCCACGTGGCGTGGAGGCTTAGCGGCCTGCCGCCCTCGCGGGTCATCGGGGCGGGCTGCAACCTGGACTCGGAACGTCTGGCCCACGCCCTGCGGGCGGACGGCGACGTCCGCCGGGCGGCCTGGGTCATCGGCGAGCATTCCGAGAACAAAGGTGAGCCCGGCCGCCCGTCCGCCGCTGAGCCCAAAACGACGTCCTTTCGTCTGGCCGCAGTCCCGGTGACGGGCGAGGCGGATCCGCCGGCCTCGGAGGGGGACCGCTCCGGCAAAGCAGCGCTGGACAGGTGGGCGCCGTCCTCCCGGCCGCCGGACCGCCGCCGGACTCGTCCGACGTCTTCCTTCCTCCTCCAGAGCCTTCGATCTGACCAAGAACCGAGGTCAACGCTCGTGGTCGGCGGGTCTGTCGCTGGCCGACCTGACGGACAGCGTCCTGACGGACAGGAAGAAAGTCCACTCGGTCAGCACTCTGGCACAGGTGGGACAATCGTGGGCCCGACGAACGGTAGCTGTTTTAGCTCGGGAGCAGAGGTGTCCGGGTTTGGTCCCGGAAGAAGACTTTATTCCTTTTTCAAATACAGACGCTCCCCTACTTACGAACATTCGAGTTACAAACAACGGTACATACGAACATGTCTGCAAATTGCGTTACAGTACTGTATGTATTCTCTCCATTTTATGAAATATTTTTTTCAGTACAAACCAATGCTGGTTACTTATACAAGCCTTAAACATACAAATGCACGTATATAAACCGTCAATATACTTATATAGGCCTTAAACATATATTATAATACAAAATATAGCACTGAATCAACTTACAAACAAATTCAACTTATGAACAATGGCTCGGAACCTCACTCGTTCGTAAGTAGGGGAGCGTCTGTATCCAAATCGGGCATTACTAGAAGTCAGGCCACTCCGGGCACCTCCGAGTCTCGACCCACGGCATCCGCGCCGTGGGCCGCCGCGTCCCGATTGACGACGTTTTTTTGGGGCGGGTGCAGGGCTGGGGCAACGTGGGAGCCGAGGTCTTCTTCAGCCTGCCGTGCATGCTGGGCTCGTCCGGCTCCACGCGCTTGGCCGCCGGCACGGCGCTGGCCCCGGATCAGGAGGCCAAGCTGCGGGAGAGCGCCGCCACGCTCGCCGCCCTCGCCGCTCGCCTCAGGATCTGACGGCGGGCCGCGGACGGGAGAGAGGGAGGCCGGCGCTAATGGGGGTGAGCGGGAGCGGCCGCCTCCTTTAGGCGTGCGGCGTTCCCGTGGAAACGAGCGCTTCGTCGGGACGCCAAATGTTGATTTTTCTGCCCCGTCTCTGCCTTTGAAAGCTATTTATTTATCACTTGATCCGAATGTCGACGCGTGGCCTTTGTGGGAGTGCCATCAAGTAAAAAAAAAATGCTTTTCTTTATTTGGACACGCTCTTGTTTTTCAACGGACGGGAGGCGCGTACGAAAGCGGCGCCGGGGAGAAAAGAGGGGGCGGGGAATCAAGTCATCGGAGGCAAAAAATGTGCCTTTATTTCTCCAATTGACATTGGGAGCGGTTTGACGACAGAAAACAGATTGTTAATCATAAATCACAAGTGAAAAGTCCAGGACCAACATTCACGCTATCGTAATAAGGGTTACAAATTGGAAATATACAGCTTGGCCTACTTTTGTTTAAAAAAAAAAGAATAAAATCTGAATGGAAAACATGCACGTGCTCATCTCCAAAATGTCACGTGATCATCTTAGCAGCATTTCTCATGATTTTCATTGCATTGGCTCACTTTTTGCATTTCCAGCAAAATGGCGTGGGGACGCTTTGCTACGAGAGTCCGTGGGCGACAACGCCAACAAAAATTTCTGGTCACTTTGGATTTCTGGGTCAATTTTTCATTTCTAAGTGGCCACTTCCTGTCGATCGCTGGCCATTTCCTGTCTCCCATTGAGCTGCGACGACAAATATCACATCCGGTGACAACACTTGCGTCTCCGTGACGCCAATTAGCGCCCGGACGGCGCGCCGACGGGCCGAAAGCGGACTGAGGAACATTATTTGCACTTGTGGCAAAAAAAGCCAACAGATCAGCAAAATGGGTGTCGTTGACCCTGTCCGAAAAAGACCCTTTTTTTGCTGCGTGGGCAAATACGAAGCAAAGTTCCCCACGTGGGAAAATTCCTTCTTTTTTTTTTCATTTTCCCCTTCCAAATTTTGGAAGGCGCCTTTTTTGGCAGATTTTTCTTTCATTTTCCCTTCCAAATTTTGGAAGGCACCTTTTTTTGGCAGATTTTTTTTGTTTTACTGTGAAAAAAAAGTCAACTGGAATTAGAAGTGCAGTGTCATCAAAATGGGTTTGTCCATTTTGCAATATTCTATATTTTTCAGCATCAAGACCTAGCAGCAAAATTTGGTCCATTCCAAACCAAACTAAAATAATGACTCATGATTAAGCTGCAAAAAAAAAAAAATCTGATCTGAAAATTCACTTCTGTTTTATTCGAGCTGTGAATTATTGCCAATTATTGTTTTTTGACTGAATTTTGATGCTGAAAAATCAAGCGTGTTTGGAAATTCTAACACTGCAGTGAAATTTGTTGTTGTTTTACAGCTAGCTAGCTAGCTGTATGATGCCCAAAAAAACGCTGGCACCAATTCGAGCAAAGAAAAACATTCGCACCAAATTTTTTCCGGGGGTCCTGTGGCAAAACTACATTTTTGACGCTGGAAAAAATCAAATAAACGGCTGAGAATTCCAACGAAGAGCGGGAGAAATTGAAAGGGGGCGGGGCGCTGAGGCTAAGGACGGCCCGGCGCAGGACGGGAGGAAAGTCGGCGAGGTCCGGGTCCGGTTCGGCGTGGCCCGCCCGTCCGGGTCAGGCCCTTTTGCGCGCCGCCCGTCCGTCCTGGGACTCCACGGCCGAGAGGGCGATGAGCATCTGGGCGGCGTAGTAGGTGGCCATGACGATGGCCCGCGAGTGCGGCACGGGGAAACAGAACTTGTCGACGGCCACGAACAGGTCGGACACCATGAAGAGGACGGCGCCCAGGCAGGCCGACAGCTCGGTCCAGGTCCAGAGGTGGCGTGCCGGCCGCAGTCCCGCCGCCGCCCGCCAGCCCATGAAGCCGATCAGCGCCACGTAGGCGGCCACCAGGTAGGTGAAGGGGCCCCGCAGGTACGGGTAGAGCAGCAGGTAGCCGGCGCCCGAGGCCACGCCCACCGCCAGCCCGGCCCGCCCGTCGGTGGGCTTCATGCCGAAGGCCGACGAGTACAGGACGTGGGTGACGGCGAACATCAGGAGACCTGCCCGGAACAGATCCAAAAAATCAGCTCACGGCAACGGAGAGGCTAGCTAGCCGCTAGCTAACGGGCCTTTGGCTAGCCCAGGGTTAGGGAACCTATGGCTCGGGAGCCACATATGGCTCTTTTGATGGGTGCATATGGCTCTCCGCTAAGCTGTGAGGTAAACTATGGAAACTGCAGGTGAGAAAGCGCAGGAATAGGAGCATTACGTTGGTATTATGGCGTTGACGCTACCCCAGCGCCTTATAATCGTTGATTAGCAACAACGTAACAATGTTGTCAAAAGAATTCAATGACTTTTTGTACTTTAAAAGTGGTGACGTGACTAAAAAAGGCACACATTTACATGCATGTTGACTTTTTCATGGCTCTCAAGGATTAACATTTAAAAAATATGAATTGTTTATGGCTCTTTCCATCAAGAAGGTTCCCGACCCCTGGGCTAGCGGCCGCTAGCTAGCTGGCCGTTGGCTAGGAGGCTTGCGTTTCTCACCGTGGATAAAGTAGCCTTGCTCCTGCCACACCAGGAAGGCGTCGCCCAGCGCCGAGAAGAGCAGGCCGGCCAGAATCTTGCGGGCGCCCGAGCGGGCCCCCAAAAAGCTGAAGCCGTGCGCCAGCAGGAAGACCCCCAGGCAGAAGATGGGCAGGCATTTGATGAGCGCGCTGAACCAGGAGGGACTGGACGTGGGCAGCCACAGGACAAAGTAAACGCAGGTGGCCTTGAAGAAGGGCACCAGCTTGGGGCCTTCGCTCTTCACCTGAAACGCCAGTGACACGTCAGCACGTGAGGACGCCCCCGGCCGAGGGAGGCCACAAGCGCCGGGTCCTCTGTGGACTGGCTTCCCCCCAAAATAAATGAATAGTTATCCAATCCAATCCATTTGGCAGAATAGCAGCGCGTCAACTTGACGTGAATTTCATTTTGGCAACAAACCCTCCCACCCCTGCAAATTCACGTGACTGGGCCCGTGCAAAATGAGGCGAGGGGGCCTATGTCTGGCCCCGAACCGCCGCTTAGCCACCTCTGCCGAAAAAGCGACGTTCAACCACATACGACGCGCGCGCACACGTGAGCTCACGTGACGTCCCGTTTTTCTTGGAGTGCGCGGCGGCCTGTCTGTCTGTCGACCAGTCCAAGTGTGTCTATCTGTCTGTCTGTCTGTCTGCCGGTCGGAAACGTCTCGATTGCAAACCGCGCCAGGTTGGCAGCGAAAGGACAGATACACAATAGGACCGACGGACGAACGGACGGGGAAAAAAGGACAGAGAGACACGACAGAGTCGACGTCGGTTTCTCGCCATTGACGAGTAACGGCGTTGCTCCGGCCTGCTCTTTGCTTCAAAAGCCAGGACGACTCACCACGGTGACGGGAGAAACCATGTCGACCAGGAGCCGAGCCCAACCGAAGCGAACCGAAGCGAAGGCAGCTCGCCGGATTTGGCCTCCCGTTGATGCCCGCTTGCTTGCCTGCCTGCCTGCCTGCCGATTGTTTTTGTCCTCTGCGGTGGGCGGGCGGACAATCCGGAGGAGGCCAGCGGCTTTGAGCCCTCCACCAATAGGACGCTGGGTGGGCGGGACGAACGGGAGCCACGCCCAAAAAGAAAGGGGCGGCCTGATCTTTACATCGGAGAGCAGATGGCCTTTTATTTACGTTGAGTCGAGGTGTGTCAAAATGGCAGCCCGCCTGCATCCAAATCGTACCAAATGTCCCTTTTGGAAAATACTAACTGCAATATAAAAACGAAAGACAAATACAAGTCCAAATAATATTTGGCATTTTTTTAAAATAAGGAAACCAGGGTGGCTTTCAAAACTATGAGACCACGTCATCGTCAAACGATTCAAGACAGCGCTCTCTTGTGGTGGGGCCGTGTCAGGGCAAAGGCGGAAGTGCTGCTGCTGCTGTTGTTGTTTTTTTCCGGACTGTTCCTTTGAAATATTACATTTACTCGTTCCTTTTTTAAATGTAGTACTTTGGTAGTCATTTAAATAAAATACTTCGAATAAAATACAACTACGACTACTTTAAATCCCGGTACATGGCGGAATTAAACCCGGTTCATCTGCTAGCTAGCAACGGCGGCGTCGAATGCGGAAGTGAGGCGCATTTCCGGTTTCCACGCCTGTAACATCTGGCTATTTCTCCACCTCGACGTCGACCAAAGAGCTTTCGCTCATGGTGGTCGAGTAGTTGAAACAATTTAGCCAAGTCATTTGACTTAAGTTGTGGTCGAACGTGGTGACGACGTCACTTCCCGAGCTTCTTGGTTAGCTGACGTCGGCTTAGCTAACTTTGCTACCAGTAGTTGTACACCGCACTCGTCACTCAATTTTGCTAGCGAGCTAGCGAGCTAGCTCGGCTAGCGAGTACACGTCGAATTAACAGCGACGAGAAAGCCCCGGCCGTGTCGGCAGGAAGTTAAAGTCGCGGTGGAGTTTGGAGACAGCCGACGCCACATTCTGTTAAAATGATGGACTTCGACAACGTGCTGTCAATCGCCACCCAAAACCGGGGAGTCGGCGGTGTCCAGGTGAGTCTACTTCAACTGGGCGCAATATGCCAACTAACTCTCAAACTTCAAATCAAATAATATCCACCTTTCCTGTGGTTGGCATGAAGGACGATTTTTGAGTTAATTCGATTCAATTGTATGTCTTTATCGTCATGGTACAACTACAACGAGCCCCACGCACTTGGTCCAAAAAACGGCCTCATTTTCGAGTTTAAATCGCTACGCTGGTGATCGGCGAGCCGAGCAATGGTACGCTGTCCTCTTTGTCCACAGAAAAGATACAGTTTGCAAGCCGGCCCCCCTAAAAAAGACCCCAAGTCCAAAGGGGTGAATCCGGCGGCCGTGCAGGCCCTCCTGCAGAAGCGACAAACCGAGGCCAAAATAAAAGGTGAGAATGCCTCTAATCTAGGGGTTCACTCGCCTGATTTGGGTGCAGGCAGGCGCGGTTGAGATTCCCGCTGGTGGAGGTATGATCGGGAGTGCGGATGGTTGTTTGTTTCTCTGTGTGGCCTACGACTGGCTGGCCAACAGTCTAGGCCAGGGGTAGGGAACCTATGGCTCGGGAGCCATATGTGGCTCTTTCCATGGGTGCATATGGCTCTCCACTAACCTGTCAGGTAAAATATGGAAATCACTGGTGATAGAGTTGAGTCCCAAACGCACTAATAGGAGCGTCACCGTGGCGTTGACGGTACCTCTACCACCACTATAATCATAATTTGGTGTTTCATTACTCTTCTGCATGCATGATATTATTGATAATGATTTATTAGCAACAGTATAACAATGTTGTCAAAAGAATTCAGACCTTTTGTACTTTAAGTGGTGAAATGACAAAAAAATGACACATTTTCATGTGTTTTTACTTTTCAATTCTGAGAATGGCTCTCAAGAAATAACATTACAAAATCTGATTTTTTTTTATGGCTCTCTCTGTCAAAAAGGTTCCCGGCCCCTGGTCTAGGCTCTTGGCCAGGGGTCGGGAACCTTTTTGACGAAGAGAGCCGCAAACAATTCATATTTTCCAATGTTATTCCTTGTGAGCCATACTACCAATTTAAAAGTCAAAATACATACATGTAAACGAGTGCCTTTTCATTTTTTATTAGTCATTTCACCACTTATAAAGTGGAAAAAAATGAATATTTTTTAAAAGAATCTTATGCTGTTGCTAATCAATGAGAGGATGCATTCCAGAAGTCTACTGCAAATAAATGAAGATTAAAGCAGTTCTAGATGTAATATCTCAGTTCTGTCCCCAGCAATTTCCATATTTTAGCTCACAGGTTAGCAAAGAGCCAGATGTACCCATCAAAAGAGCCACATGTGGCTCCCGAGCCATAGGTTCCCTACCCCTGCTCTAGGGCGTGGTCTGCCTTTCGCTCAAAGACCGCTTTGTTAGGCTCCAGAAACCCGCAACCCCTGAAAAGCTGGCACGGCTCCAAACTGGCCGTCCATCTTTTGACGGCCACGATACTTCCCGACAGCGACGTCGTCGTTTGAGCGCCACCGCCGTGTCGGATCGGACCGGACCGCTAACGTTCCAATATTTGTGGATTGTTTTGTGCTTTCTAGAAACTGAACTTAAGAAGCAGAAGGAGGATCTCCTGGCTAAAAGGGTGGAGTTGAAGTCGGACCGGAAGGCCAGGGCCATGGCTTCCCGAACCAAAGACAACTTCCGAGGTTACAACGGCGTCCCCCTGGTGGACGTTCCCAAGAAGAGGCAGCCCAGGGGCCACGCCGAGCCGGACGGGAACGGACTCGAGTTTCACCGCCCTTTCGCCGAGCCGGAGTACGACGACGAGGACGAGGAGGCCCCGTCGGATCCCGCGGAGGATCCCGAACCCCCCGTGAGAAAAGCCGGCGGCGGCGGTGGCGGCGGCGGCCACCTCAAGTCGGCCTCGGCGACGGCGCCGCCCCGCATGAACTTTGCAGATTTGCTGAAATTGGCAGAGAAGAAGCAGCACGAACCCGTGGAGCTGAAGGCCGCGGCGGCCAAGAAGGAAAGGCTCCGCACGGCCCAGGAGCTCAAGGAGCTGGAGCTGGAGCGAAAGGCCAGGAACCGACAGCGCCGCCCTGACGGCGGAGGGCGGCCCGCCCCCGACGCAGAGCTCAAGGACGCCAAAGCCCAAAAGCCCGATCCGACAAAGGCCACGGGCAAAAAGCCGCCTCCCAGGGAGCGAGAAGGAGGCAGGACGCCGTCGGCCCCGCCTCCCAGGGAGCGAGAAGGGGGCAGGATGCCGTCGGCCCCGCCTCCCAGGGAGCGAGAAGGAGGCAGGATGCCGTCGGCCCCGCCTCCCAGGGAGCGAGAAGGGGGCAGGATGCTGTCGGCCCCGCCTCCCAGGGAGCGAGAAGGAGGCAGGACGTCGCGGCCCCCCAAAGCCAACGCTCCGTTCCCTGTCCCAAAAGAAAGCGGCGTTCACGGGCGCCCCAAGATTCTCCCCGGCAAAGACGTCCAACCGTCTCCGAGCCGGACAAAAGCCGGGCCCGTCTCGGCCAGGCCGGAACGGCGGAGAGAGGCGGAAAAATCGGCCCCAAAAGCTGCCGCCGGCGTACGGGGTCCCCCTGGCGCCGCCGGTGTACGGACTCTCCCTGGCGCCGGTGGCGTCCGAACTCTTCCCGGCGCCGCCGGCGTCCGAACTCTTCCCGGCGCCGCCGGCGTCCGAACTCTTCCCGGCGCCGCCGGCGTCCGAACTCTCCCTGGCGCCGGCGGCGTACGGGGTCCCCCCACCGTCGGCGGTTTACGAGCGGCCGAGGGGCGAGGCTCGGGACCCGGGAGGCCCCGCTGCCCGCCGGCGTCCCGGAGCGTCTCGTCCGGAAACGTCCAGCCGCTCAGAGGCGCGGGAGTTCCGTCCCGGCCGGGGCTACCGCAAAGACCTCCGAACAGACCGCCGCAGAGACCCCTGGACAGACCGCCAGGTAAAATGCCAGCCAGGTTTGGCTTAGCCGTGGCAATAACTTGCCGCGCGGGAGTGGGCGGCGATGGCGTCCCCAAAAGTTGGCATTTTCAGATGCCGTGGGATCGGCATCCCGCGGCATTTGAAAATGCGTCCGCACTCCGATAACGTACCCAGTTTACGGCGCTCGATGAGCGATCCGTCGGCCCGCTCGTCCTAAAGGAACTGCCGGAGGGTTAGGGTCCGGCCGGCCCCCTAACCTCTGGGCCGCGGCTAAGCGGGGGTCTTTTGCAGGTCCGCCGCTGCCGCCCATCACCATAGCATACAAGAGAAGATACGAGGAGGAGGAGGAGGAGGAGGAATACGACTCGGAAATGGACGACTTTATCGATGATGGCGGCGACGAGCAGGCCGAGGTTTCCAAGCACATTAAGGAAATCTTTGGCTACGACCGAAACAAGTGAGGGGAGGGGGGGGCGTGCTCGTGGCGCTAGTGGTTTTGCGGCCGCGCCATCTTGGGCTGCGGCTCCAACCTTTGCTTCTCTACCTCCAGGTACAAGGAGGAAAGCGATTACGCCCTCAAGTTCATGGAGAGCAGCTGGCGGGACTTGCAGAAAGAGGAAGCCCAGAGGTAGGCCACCCTCCCCAGTCTCAGCGCCGACCGGCCTCAGCGCCGACCGGCCTCAGCGCCGGCCTCAGCGCCGGCCTCAGCGCCGGCCTCAGCCGTCACCTCACCCGACTCACCCTCTTTCCTCGCCTTCTAGTCTCAAACTGGCCGTGCAGGAAGATCTGGAGGAGGAGAAGAAAGAGCAAGAGGAGATGAAACGCATGGCTGCCAAGCGCAGTAGAAAAAACTGAACTGAACTGAACTAATGGCCGCCATCTGGGTTTCAACCCCCAAAAAGACAAGTTTTGGGCATTAAATGTCGCTCCCCAAGGGCCCCTTATTTATTTCCCTCCCGAATATGGTGCGGCGGCCCCCATTTTCAAAACCAAGGGCGTCCGCCACGAACCGGCCCGCCGACGTCGGCGCTCTGGGTCCGTGGTGGCTTCGACGCTCCCCAAAAATCTCCGTTCGTTTCCGTAAAGCATTTCATTTTTTTGCAACGTGGCCGTGCGAAAAAGTGATGGCCCGGATCCAAATTCCTTCCACGGTACCGGCCGAGGTACCCCACGCGTTCCCCGACGGTTCGTTTCTCTTCTGGCTAGCTCGTCATTTGGAGAAAAAACAAAAGTGTCGCCCCAATGGCTGCGTTTGACGCCGTGATTCCGCTTGAGTTGACATTAAAAATGAATTTTCATATACATGTTAATAAAGAGACAATCAGGGTTGGATGGCGAGTGCCGAGGGTCTTCAGTACCTTCTGCGACCGGTCTCGGGCGTCGTCTGCCTTTCTGCCCCACAAGCAAGTGCCTTCCTTTTAAAGTCGGGACCTGAATGCGCCCTACCCCCTTTGTCCGCAAGGGGGCGCCGGTGGCCTGCGTTGTCTCCATCGTCAAGCAAGCAAAACATGTTGACAAAGTGAGGTTATTTTTTCATGGTAATGCCGAAAATCAATCAAATTTCTGTTCCTTTGGGCTGATTTGAATGAGAAGTCTAGTTTCCGATTTCTAAGTCCTTGTTTTACATGTAGATCAGATTCTTTCCGGTTGGTCAAACGTTTTTTTTGTTTTGCTTTTGGGATTTCAATCTCGTCCACACTTTCCATCCTTTTGGACCGACGTCTGATGGCCAGTGAGTGGCCACGCCCCCCCAAAGGTGACCGCTTATTGGTATTGGGTCACTTCCTATTGGTTTGGGGGCAATTAGGGGTCACTTCCGCTTCATTTTGTGCCAATCACAGGTGACTTCCTGTTCATTTGGGAGCATTTCAAGGCCCGCTTCCTGTTATGTTTTGTAACATTGGTAGATCACTTCCTTTGAGTTTGGGATATTTATCACTCACTTCCTGTCACATCCGAGAAATACTTTTAGGTCACTTCCTTGTGATATCGGGGGGCTTCCTGTGGCTTGCCATTGCTTTCGGTGTTTTTCCCAGCTTGGTCCAGATGGATTGGACGTCTATCGCCGTCACGGGCAGCCTAGGAGGGGGTCGAACGAGTGTCCTTGAAAGGGTAAACCGCGGGAGTGAATTGCTTGTTGTATTGAAGCGCCCCCCTTGCCAAGAATAGGGATCTAACTGTAGCCCCGCCCCCCGTGCGAATTGTGCGTCTTTGAATTGGCCGGCGTACGCGGTGGGGGCGGGGCGGGGCGGGGCGGGCATTCAGATAGGCAGGCAGGGTAGGTTGCCGTGCACCTTTTCGGATGCTCAACTGACGCGCCGCCGTCGCTGCGTTCGCTTTGACGGCTAACAAAAGGCCACGGAATCGAACCGAGGAACTGGGCGCCTTCATTTGGGAACATTTCTTGGCCTTTAAGCAAACAAAATTGTCATTTTTCGTCCTGCTGACAAATACCGGGGCGTCGCCGAATGCACCTGCGGCGGTCGGCGCGCTTTGCGGCCGCCGTCCTGCTGGATTTGAGAGCAGGCCGAGGCCTGGACCGAGGCCGAGGCGAAAGGGATGGCGCCCGGCCGGCGCCTAGCGTCGAGCTCCGAGCCCAACCGAACTGAACCGAGCTGAGCCGGGCGGGAGATGAGGATGAAGATGAAGATGCAGCCGTGACATATTGACGCGTCCTCTCCTGCCTGCCTGCCTGCCTGCCTTCCTTCCTTCTTTCCTTGGGTTCTTCGGACCTTCCCTCCTCCATCCGCGATCGGAATCCGACTCTCCGGATCGGGATTCCGCGGTGACGCCACCCGGACCATGTTGCAGTCAGCATGCTGCGTTTTCCCGTCAAGAAGATCCGGAAGCAGTTGAAACTGCTGCTGCTGCTGGTGCTGCTCACCTCGGCCGTCTGGTTCACCTACCTGCACATCCACCTGGGCAAGAGCATCAAGCTGCACTTCAACGGCGGAAAAGGTACCCATCTACCCACCCACTTACCTCCCTGCCTTCCTACCTACTTTCCTACCTACAAGAGACGTCCGACGCTCGCCTTCTCCGTTGGGAGCAAGCGCTTCGACGCTGACTGCCAACGAGTTGCTTCCTCTTGCTTTTGGGTCACTAAGCCATTTCCATTTCAAATCATTTCCTCTTGTACAGTGGTACCTCGAGATACGAGCTTAATCCGTTCCGGAACTGAGCTCGTATGACGAGATTCTCATAACTCGAGCGGACGTTTTCCATTGAAATGAATGGAAAACAAATGAATTGGTTCCAGCCCTCTGAAAAAACACCCAAAACAGGATATTGGATTGGATATTGAGCTGTATTTGGGTCACTTCCGGGTGGCTTCCTCGCCATATGACCTCACTTCCTGCTGATTTAGGGACATTTGGGGGCCACATCTTGCCGATTCGGGGACGTTTGGGGGTCACTTCCTGCTCATTTTTTTGTACCTTCCTGTTGAGTCTGCAGAGGAGCCGGAAATAGAACCTTGCTTTTGTCAAATGTTTGCACGAGCCGACGTTCTTGGCCCAAAACGATGCGTCGCCCTTTGCGCTCTTGATTTTGAGGAAACTTTGGACGCGGCCGCCCGCCCGGCAGAAAGCGGAACGTTCCAATGGCGTCCATGTGAAAAAAAAGCGGGCAATTTTTACGCCTTGCCTCGCCTCGGATCCTCACAATGAGGAATGTGTCGGCTGGGTCAGCGCATATTAGATGAGTGGCAGGCGCACAAGGGCCCCCCTGTCCTCCCCTGTCCTCCCCTGTCCTCCTCCGCTACGCCCGTCTGCTCCCCCAGAAGCCCCGCCTCCCTCCGCGCATCAAGAGCTCCAGTGTGCGCACGCCACATAGAAGCTTCCATTCACCCATTAGCATCAATGCTAAAGTGCTTATTGCGGCCATGCTTTGCCTTCGATGTTTTTCTTTTTTTTTTAACAGGAAGTGACCCAGAGAGAGTACCGTATTTTCACGACTATTCGGCGCATCGTATTTTAAGCCGCAGTGTCAGTAAGGAGTGCTATTTCTGTATTTTAGACACACAAAGCATGCACCGTTTCATTAGGCGCATATATATTATATATGGATGAACATCGAAACGCAATAGCGATGGCTACCGGAAGCAGCTTATTTCTGGGTTCCGGTGCGCAGTGACTGCTGGGAAATATAGTTCTTGCACGCTACACCCACACGCTAAAAACACGTTTTTAAAAAGGCAAGAGAAGCAAAACTGAGTTGGATTGTACTTTATTTAGACATTTTACAACTCACTCAAGTCATCATCACCCACAAAACCATCAAAGTCCTCATTTTCTGTGTCCGAATTGAACATTTGTCCATCGAAAACGCTGAGTTTAATACGTTTGTCCAGGTGGCCACAATTCATTCCCAGATGGTAGCTAGCTAGTAGCTAGCGTAACTAGTATTCCAAGGCTGTCTTCCATGCTTCGCAGCTGTGTTGATGCCGATCACCAGGCCACAATCCATTCGCAAATAGTAGTTAGCTAGTGTTGATGCCGATCGGCAGGCCACAATCCATTGGGTGTATTGACAAAAAAAAACTACATATCCCAGCAGTCACTGCGCAGTACTTTATCTACAGGAAAATAGTAGAGTCGGGGGCTGCTTGCCATAGTTGTCCTATCAACAGATTTATTTGATTTTATCGTGATAACAATTTTAGTATTGGGCCATCTATAAAGCGCACTGGATTATAAGGCGCCCTGTCTATTTTGGAGAAAATTTCACACTTTTATGTGCGCCTAATAGTCGTGAAAATACGGTAAATAGGAAGTCACTTCCTGCCAAGGCCCCAAAATCAACAGGAAGTGACCCAGAGCGAATAGAAAGTATTTGGAATGAGTGGCGTTCGGCTGGGAGAGGATCCCATTGGCTAACGGCGGCGCTCGTCGGGCCGATGGCCGGCGCCACGGCGGGATGTAGAACCGCGGGAGTCGGCGCCGTCCGCTGGCCAAAACGCGCACTGCGCGACGGAACCGAAAAGGGACGATGGCCCTTTTTTTTTTTTTGCTTTGTCCGTCTCGTAGATGGAGCGAAAGAGACGGAGGGCGGGGACGCTCGCTCCCCCGCCCACAACCGGGACGCCGGTGACAGCGGAGAGGAGGACGACGAGGACGCCGTGGCGGCGGCGGCGGTGAGTCTGGCTCGTTTGGAGCACTTTCCCCTCACTTTTTGGACTCAAATCAAATTGGTTTGAATGGTTGGGTTTGGCAAGTTATCCAATATGAAGAGCCACCGTCGACTTTGTGTCTTCCAGGGTGAGCGGCCGATGACGGCGGGCGACGGCCGCCTCCGCAAGTTTCTTTGGGAGCGACATCGGAAGTTGCCATGGCAACCGGAGGTAAGGCACCCCGCCGCCAGTCGCTCCACCGCCTCATCTCTGCTCGCCGGTGACTCACCCGTCAATGTTTTAGTCATGAGCTCTGTGCGCAAAAATATCATTTCCTGGGCCGTAACTCGGGGCATTGACTTTACAGACGCTCCCCTACTTACGAACGAGTTAGGTTCCGAGCGATTGTTCATAAGTTGAATTTGTTCCTAAGTTGCTCAGTGCTATATTTTGTATTATAATTTATGTTTAAGGCCTATATAAGTATATTGAAGGTTTATATAAGTGCATTTGTATGTTTAAGGCTTGTATTAGTAACATGCATTGGTTTGTACTGAAAAAAACATTTAAAAAAATGGAGAGAATACGTACAATACTGTATACATACATTAGAGAGAGAGATTTACTAGAAAGTGGGCGAACGAAGCTATCTAATGACGATTGCAGTTTTCTTTTTTTCATCATAAATGATGCGGTAGCACTGTATGGCATCATTCAATTGATTTGCAAACTTTTTGCAACGTTCAATATTTGGGTCCTGCTGCTCCATCTTTATGTTTAGAAATGGTACTGACGGTCGAACAATTCAAGTTGTATTCCCGTGCAACGCGCATCAAGCTTCGTTATTATTGCCACTTTGGTTTCAAATGAAATGGCTTGCCTCTTCCTTGCACCTCCCTAACTAGAAGCCTTTCGCTTTTCACCAACCATATTGAAAAATGGATGCAAGAGATATTTAATGATACAAATGAAAAAGGTTCTTTGCGCACTGGAGATACGTTCACGCACTTCCGCATTTCAACGAACTGGGCAGAGGAAGGTGGATGCTAGGTGAGCTGAGCTCTCACAGCGCCAGGCGTCGTCGCTATTAGCGGCGGAAAGAAGCACTACTCGGAAAAAGGCGCGCAATACAAAAAATCGAACTTACGAACATTTTTCGACATAAACACAATTTGCAGACATGTTCATATGTACCGTTGTTCGTAACTCGAATGTTCGTAAGTAGGGGAGCGTCTGTACTCTGTTCCCGGGGATGGAGTTTGGGTTGGCTCGTTGTGTTGACGACGTCGGTGGCGGTGACTCGCTGCGGATTGGATGACATTGGGGACGTGACGGGAGCCTGAACGCTTTTGTTGCTGCGTCGCAGTTCAAGGGCCAGGCCAACCTGCACGTCTTTGAGGACTGGTGCGGCTCCAGCGTAGCCCAGCTGAGAAAGAACCTCCACTTTCCCCTCTACCCTCACGTAAGTGGAACCGCTCGTTTGCGCCGTCGCACCCTTTGGATAGCCTGCGTTATTTACCGTATGGCCCAGGATTGGTTTTCTCGTTTCCCATCCTTTAATTTTTGCTCGCCGCCGCCGCCGCAGACGAGGACCACTTTGAAGAAGCTGGCCGTGGCGCCCAAGTGGAAGAATTATGGGCTGAGAATCTTCGGCTTCCTCCACCCTTACCGCGACGGTAAGCGGCCCGGCCAGCCAATTTTGGACGAGCGGCCCATTTCCCCGTCCTTTTCTTTTGGCCGGCGTTTTTCAGGGGATTTCCAGTTCTCCGTATCCTCCGACGACAATTCCGAGTTCTGGCTGAGTCCCGACGAAAGTCCTATCAACGCCAGGCTGCTGGTCTTTGTGGGTCAGGTGAGCCAAGCCTTCCTTGGGGGGGGGTGGCGTCTTCGTCTTCTTGGCGTCCGCCGTCCGTCTTCTTGACCCGCCGCCGCCATCGCCTTGTCTTGGTGTTACGCAGTCGGGAACCGAATGGAGCGCTCCGGGCGAGTTCACCAAGTTCAGGTCCCAGTCGTCCAAGTCCATCCGGTAAGTCCCCCGGAGCGGCCGACCGCCGTCGCCATTGAAATGGCGCCGACGCGACGTGACTGTCCAAGGCGGACGAGGGCAAAAAGTCATCTCCTTAGTGGTGTGGATGAAACGCTGACAATAAAAAAAAATAATAATAATAATAATAGTAGTGGTGGTGGTGGTGGTGGTGGTGGTGGTAGTAGTAGTAGTAGTAGTAGTAGTAGTAGTAGTAGTAATAGTAACACCAATGCGTGTTACTTATTGTTGGAATAATAATTCTAACACTTATACAAGCCTTAAACATACAAATGCACTTATATAAACCTTCAATATACTTATATGGGCCTTAAACATAAATTACAATACAAAATATAGCACAGAATCAACTTACAAACAAATTCAACTTATGAACAATCGCTCGGAACCTAACTCGTTCGTAAGTAGGGGAGCGTCTGTACTTAAAAAGTGTTGAAATGACCCCCCCACCCCAGAAAATGTACGCATTTATTTTGACTTTGATATTGTGGGTGTGGCCCTCAAGGAACGACATTTAAAAACAGGAATTTGTGTGTCTGTCCGTCCGTTTCTCCGTCTCAGCTTGATGTCCTCCCGACGCTACTACTTTGAGCTGCTGCACAAGCAGGACGACAAGGGCTCGGACCACGTGGAGGTCGGGGTGAGTGACCCGGAAGTGAAGGCCTTTGCGTCCGTCCCACGCTCACCACGCCGTCCGTCCTTCTCCAACCCAGTGGCGTCCTTTCCTCCCCGGTCTGAAATACGAAGTCATCGACTCGGCCTACATCTCCTTGTATACCGGTAAAACCTTTTGTTGTCGTTGCCCGCTTCCGACAACGTCGACTTCCGGGGGGGACGGGGGGACGAGTAACCCTGGGCTGACGTCCCGGAGGCTCTACTTCCAGACGAATCCCGGCTGAAGATGAACAGCGTGGCTCACATTCCCCAGACCATGGCCAGTCACGCCGGGTTGGCGGAGGCGGAGGGAGGCGGGCCCCGTTCCGCCGGCCCCCGGCGCCACGGGGCCGACATGCTCCAGCCCGACCCCAGGGACACCTTCTACACCAGTAAATAGCTTTCTCTTCATTTTACCGAAAAACCCCGCTGCGCTCTTGCCGTTGAAATCCAACGGAGACTTTTCTTGTTCCGCTTTGCGACAAGAAGCTCTCCGCGGAGAGCCGCGTTCTTCGCCCACCATTTGGCCTTGGCAAAAAAGGAAAGTGTCCCCAGGAAGTGATGCTAAAAGTGGCTTGGGAAGGCCCCAAAGGGGACAAAAAGTCAGAAGGGAAGGAGGGAGGGACAGAATAGACAGAAAGAGACCCACGGACGGGGCTGGCCAATGGCCGGGAGCCAAACTGGCACGGTCAGTGAACAGGAAGTGGTTCCCAAATGAACAGGAAGTGAGCCACGAAAGGAAGACTAACTAAGTCAAGGAAGCAAGCAGGCAGCGTCTCCTCTCCGCACGTTGAAGGCGCTTTTTGCCGGTTTGCCATTTTGACGCTTCCCGTCGTCCGTGTGCCGGCAGCTCCCGACATCTCGCCGTCGCGGCTGGTCAACGTTCTGCCCGCTTGTCTTTACTCGCCCACCTACGTGGTCAAAGATTTCCCCATGGCCCGATACCAGGGCCTGCAGTTTGTAAGCCGTCGGCCGCGTCCCTCCCCCGAGCTAAACCCCAGCCTCCCTTCCTGACGCCCTCCCTCTTGTCGCCCGCAGGTTTACCTGCCCTTCGTCTACCCCAACGACTTCACCCGGCTGACGCACATGGAGCGGGAGAACAAGTGTTTCTACAGGGAGTCACCCATCTACCTGGAAAAGTACGTCAACTTGGGCTTAGAACGTTGAGAAAAGGACTGGGCGAATGTGGCAAGTCTTGGTGCCCGCCAGGTTCGGCTTCTACAAGTACATGAAGATGGATCAGGAGGAAGAGGAGGAGGAGGAGGAGGAAGACGACAGAGGCTTTTTCTTCCCCCACCCCGACGGTAGGCAACGCGCCACCCGTCGGCCCCTCGCCGCCGCCGCCGTCGGCCTTTCTCACGCTTGGCCCCGCCCCCGTCCAGATTTCCCCGAGGAAGACGAAACGGAGGCGGACGAGGACCCGGAGCCGGTTGGCGCGCGCTCGCCCGAGGAGCTCCCGGCTCTGGGTGGGGCGCCTCCCGGTGGAGAGGAGGTTCCCCGGCGCCGGGAAGGCGGCCCCGGAACGGAAAGCCGCCGGGTTCCCGCCATATTGGAGAGCGACCCCGGCAGCCCCGACCCTCGCGGCCCCGAACCCGGCGGCCCCGCCCTCGGCGGCCCTGCCCCCTCCCCGGCCCCATCCGGGAGAGACGTCGTGGTTCCGCGTCGCGCGCTGTCCTGGAGCCGTGGCAAGAAATTGAGCGGCTCTCTCCTCTTTGGCAAAAAACCCTCCGTCCCTCCGCCGGCCAAAACGGAGCGCGGAAAAGAGCGGACCGCGACAGCCGACAAGGTCTACGTCACCAGGCCCCGCCCCAACGGGGCGCGTCGTCCGGAGCGCCGGCTCGGGGGGGAGGGGCCGTCTCGCCGCCGCTCCGGGGAGATCTTCCCCGGGGTCTTCTTCTACCAAAGCGGGAAGACCGCCGGCAGACGGGGAGCCGGGAGACGGCCGCGCGACCGGAGCCCGGCCCTTCCCGGCGAAGGACGGCCGGGAAGGAGCCCCCGGCCGGCCCCCGGGACGGAAGGCCGAGCCGGGGCCCCCCGGCCGGCCCGCGGGACGGCCGCCCCCCGCCCGGCCGACTCCTCGGAACGGGCGCCCGCCGCCGGCCCTTACCCGACGACGGAGTGGCGGGCGGACCCCGAGCCGGACGAGGTGTCGGACTACGGCTACGAGGAGACGGAGCCGCGGCCGGGACGGGCCGAGGAGAAGGTGGACTGGCACCGGACCTTCTCGGTCAACCCGCTGGACTTTGAGCTCCTGCGTTCCGATTGGAACGACCTGCGCTGCAACGTGTCCGGGAACCTCCAGCTGGCCGAGAGCGAGGCGGTGGACGTGCTGGCGGAGTACATGGAGAGGCTCAACCGACGCAACGGCGGGTGAGGAGCCGTGTGGAGCCGCGTGGAGCCGCGTGGTCGCCCCGATGGCCGCCGTCCCGTCTCGAGCCGCCCCGTCGGGTCCTTCTGCCGCCCGTCCAGGATTTACACGCTCCTGCGAATCGTCAACGTGGAGAAGCGGCGGGACTCGGCCCGGGGGAACCGCTACCTGGTGGAGCTGGAGCTGATGGAGCGAGGCCGCAGCGTGGTGCGCCTCTCCGAGTACATCTACGTGTTATTCCGGCGGGGCGGCGGGGCGTCGGATCCCGGCGCCCCGACCTGGGGCCCGCCCCCCTCCTGGACCCCCCCGCCCACGGGCCCCGGCGCCGAGCCGCTGCTCTGCCAGCCCGTCACGCTGCGCTGGAGGAAGGATGTCATGGTGCACTTTGTGGTGCCGGGTCAGTCATTGGCATCGTGGCCATATTTGTTATCCTCGTTATCATCAATGTTCCCTCAATCAATTTTTCGTTGGTCTGGGCAGAAAGACAACCTCCCTAAGCGCACTGAGTACCAGTGTGAGCCACATCATCGCTACTCGGATCATTCGCCTAAAGACGTTTCGCCGACGGACGTTTGACAGACGGGCAGGTCGAGAGAACCGAGCCGTAAAATGACAGCAATCGGGTCAAATCCATCCTAAAACAGTGTTTAATGATTAAATACAAATATTAGTATTTGTATTTAATCATTTAACTCACAAATACTAGTATTTGTATTTAATCATTAAACGCTGTTGGAACGAACGTTCAATCGGCGACCTGTCCGTCTGTCA
The DNA here is from genome assembly GCF_051989625.1 of Stigmatopora argus. Taxonomy (NCBI): domain Eukaryota; kingdom Metazoa; phylum Chordata; class Actinopteri; order Syngnathiformes; family Syngnathidae; genus Stigmatopora; species Stigmatopora argus. The sequence continues at coordinate 23,799,268 of NC_135389.1, read as the reverse complement.
AACGTCCGTCGGCGAAACGTCTTTAGGCGAATCATCCGGTCACGACATCATCATTGCTTGCTATGGGCCACTTAAACGGCGCCATCATGGGGAAAGGGGTAAAAAAAATTAAAAAAAATAACAATTGGATTTTATTTACTGCGCGCCATATGATTGCTGCTGCGCAGAGAAGACGAGAGTAGTGCGCAGCTTAGAGGGAACATTGGTTATCATCATCATCATCATCATCAGGTCAGTTGACATGTGTCTGTTTCAGTGAAGAACCAAGCTCGCTGGGTGCAACAGTTCATCTGGGACATGGAACATCTCCACCGGGAGACCAAGGACGACCGTTTCAGCGTCATCATCGTGGACTTTGAGAGCGAAGACATGGACGTGGAGCAGGCGCTTCGAGACAGCACGCTTCCCAGGTAGGCCGCCACACAACTGCGTTTCCTTCGTCCACCGGTTACCCGCCAGAATTTGGCCATCGACAATGGGACAACAAAAACAAAAATGCAAACTAAATCTTTGAATTCACAAAAAAGAAACGGGAAGTGACCGGGGACTGCAATGTTCCCTCTAAGCTGCGCGCGTGCGCAATTGTGCACTACTCTCGCCATAAAATCCATTTTTTTATCCCTTTCCCCATGATGGCGCCGTTTAAGCGGCCCATAGCGAGCAATGATGATGTCGTGACCGGATGATTCGCCTAAAGACGTTTTGCCGACGGACGTTTGACAGACGGACAGGTCGCCGAATGAACGTTCGTTCAAACAGCGTTTAATGATTAAATGCAAATACTAGTATTTGTGAGTTTAATGATTAAATACAAATACTAGTATTTGTATTTAATCATTAAATGCTGTTTTCAGCTGGATTTGACCGAATTTGAGAGCATTTTGAGCCGTTTGGCGAATGGACGTACATGGACGTTTTTTTTGCCTCCATCGCGACATCATCGCGACATTTTACCGAGGAATTCACTTCCCTGGGCTCGGTTCTAATGACCAAAGAGCTCCAGTATTTGTATTTAATCATTAAATGCCGTTTTAGGATGGATTTGACCCGATTGCTGTCATTTTACGGCTCGGTTCTCTCGACCTGCCCGTCTGTCAAACGTCCGTCGGCGAAAAACGTCTTTAGGCGAATCATCCGAGTAGCGATGATGTCGCTCACACTGGTACTCAGTGCGCTCAGGGAGGTTGTCTTTCTGGCCAGACCAACGAAAAATTAGAGGGAACATTGCCGGGGAGGTCTCCAAAGTTAAAAGCAAGGCCCGCCCCCGCCGCTACGCCACGGCTAATGCCCAAAATCAAGCGACGGTGGCGTCTAAACGTCCCGATGGCGGGAATTGAGGCGCGCTTCCTAAAAGAACAAGCGAGCTAGAACCTTTCCATGCTTTGTTTAGATACCAGTACCTGAGGAGAGAAGGCAACTTTGAGCGCTCGGCCGGACTGCAGGCGGGCGCCGACAGCATCCGGGTGAGCGGCGCGCCGGGGTGCCGGAGCGCGGGAAGCCGCGCCGGCCGGCCCACCTGACCCTTTTTGGCATTTGGTCTTTGGCCGGACAGGATAGCCACAGCGTGCTCTTCCTGTGCGACCTCCACATCCATTTCCCTCCCAACATCTTGGAGAGCATCCGCAAGCACTGCGTGGAAGGACGCCTGGCCTTCGCTCCCATCGTCATGAGACTGAGCTGCGGGAGTTCGCCGCGGGAGCCCAACGGTAAGGCCATCCTCAACCGCCGCCGCCGCCGCCGCCATCCCCCCGTCCCCGCTCGCTCCCACGCGACTGGCTCCCCGCCACCAGGTTTTTGGGAGGTCAACGGCTTCGGCCTCTTCGGAATCTACAAGTCGGACTTCGATCAAATCGGCGGAATGAACACGGAAGAGTTTAAGGACCGCTGGGGCGGAGAAGACTGGGAGCTCCTGGACAGGTAACAAACTAACAAAAAGCACTCGGACTAAGCGCAAAGGAGTTTAAAAAGGCACGGGCGTAGTAGAGACGCAGCGTCGGAGCCCAACGGATTCCGATCCTTCCGCCTTCGCCGCTTGACCTTGGCGTCTTTGCCCGCCCGATGTGTCCAGGGTCTTGCAGAACGGTTTGGAAGTGGAGAGACTCCGCTTGAGGAACTTTTTTCACTACTACCACTCCAAACGGGGCATGTGGAATGCCCAAAAGGGGAAAAGCGCCAAGGGTTGATTGAGCTTTTCCCTGCCGGCTCCAGTTGGCCAAATGGGGAGGGAGGCCGGCCTCGCCGCCCTCGCCGCCATCGTGTTGCCCGAAAGGAGGGATCTGCTCCATTTTATCTTTGGACAAGTGGAAAGGAAGCCTCTTTTTTTTTCCTCTTTGTGGAAGCCGCATCGTCAGCCCAGCGGCCGACCTTTCTTACTTAATATCGTCAACCCTAGATACGTACGTGGCATTTTTCGTCTCGTGAAGTCATCGGGCTCGGACGTCCGATCCGATTGGAGTGGGGGAGGGTTAGGGCGGCGCGACAAAGACGAGCCGACGCGGGTTGGGTCGCCGCCCTCCGCTTCGAACGGATCCGACGGCTGCGAGCGTTTCAATTGGCGGTCGCCGTCCGCGGCGCCAAAAGAGTTAACTGGTTGCACGTCGTTGACGGAGAAAGGGCGTTCCATCGGTTTCATGGGGGAGGGATGGCAGTGAATGAGTGAATGTGTCCATGAGCTGGGTGGGGTGCTAAACATGGGTGATTACGTTGGTTGGTTGGCTGCGTAAATACCGGGTTAGGGTGTAGGGATTTTAGCTCGGTGTGTGGGGAGGGTCTGTTGGGTAAAGAAGTACTACCTCCAAACCCTTCGACCCTCGTCAACATGGAGCCATCCGATCGCTGCCAGGCCTCCACAAAACGGATGGGACGCCCATGGCGGTCGGTGGCAGCCAATGAGAAGTAAAGCACTAATACTAGACTTAGAGCTATATATTTCAGAAGAGTGTTGATGGCAAATACATTCCGAGGTAATTTCTGTGAAATTGTTTTGTATAGAAAAGGTTTAAAGAACGTATTGTATTTGGCTTTGTTTTTGCATATAAACCTCAATACTATAATATACTGCGAGTAGTACCTTGCTATTATATTTCCCTCCTGTCTCTAGTCGTGTCACCACACGAGGGCGCTAAGACTCGTTCGGCCGGCCGACTACAACATGACTGGTTTGACAAAAACCGATGTCACGTATGCAAGGCTAGATGCGACAAGTCGGATTGAGTAGCGGCGGCCATCTTAAAGCAGTCAACTTCTTTCCTCAGGTAGGCGATTTCCTCCACTAAAAACCTCTCAATTCCTGACGGACTGTCTTACAACCAAGCCATATTAACCTGGCTATGATTCATAATTCATATTTTTAGGTGTGCGGCTCATTTACTAAATTTACGTTATACGTTTACATAAAAATAATTGAAAATTGAGCAATTTGTAGCTATTTCAAACCATATATATATATATATATATATATATATATATATATATATATATATATATATATATATATATAATTATTTGCAATGGGAAAAATGCTATGAGCCCCACAGACAAACAAAGAAAAACCCCAAATTCAAAAATTATTATATTATATACATATTTTGGCAAACCGTACAGTACCAACAAAATTTGACAAAACTTCACCATATATTTTTTTACGTTTAGGCTTTCCCTTGGCCGTTAGGCAAGGCGGCGTTTTATTTTCCCCGAGAGCACCGGAAGTCGGGTTGGGTGTCGGGTTAGGAAAGTGTTTCCAGTCGGACGTATTTTTACATCGCACTACACTTCCGCCAAGTCCCTCGCTAGCGATTAGCTAGAGTCTTCTGCCGTTCTTATCACATTGGACACGTTTTAATGAAGCGCGGTGATAATTTAACGGTTCAGCGGACACCGGCCAGCTTGTGCGCATTTGATTTTCCTCTTAAAACATGTTTTGGGCTCGTTGAGCGGCTGTCTGGCTGGCGTCGCCATTTGAGCTAGCTGAAGCTAGGCTAGCGGGGTGGAGCGGAGAAGCTCTCCCGACCGCTGTTTCGCGCCGAGGCTCAACACGGAGACAGCCGGCGGCTTGTGGCGCGACCCCGCGCGGACATTTTGATGGGAGCCGGCTGGTCGCCGAGCGGACGTGGTGGGCAGAAGTCGCGAGTGGAGCGGCGGCGGCGGGGGCTCCGACTCGGCGGGCTAGCATGGAGTCTCTGGCCGACTACGTTCACCGGGCGGCTAGCGAAGGGCGATTCCTGACGCTGGCCGCGCTGCTCCTCAACCACAGCGAGGCCGAGACGCGCTTCCTGCTGGCCCACGTCAGCCAGCAGGGAGGCCAGAGGTCCACGCCACTCATCATCGCCGCCCGCAACGGCCACGACAAGGTGGTCCGTCTGCTGCTCGACCACTACCGGGTGGACACCGAGCAGACCGGGACCGCGCGCTTTGACGGGTAAGTAACGTGAGACACGGCTGGCAGGCAGTATCGCAGTTTCTGAGCCGCCAAGGGGGCGGACACCTTTAGATATCATATGTAAGGGGAGATGTTTCTATCCGCGCTGTGAGTTTATGGGGACGGGCACCCTCACCTTGTTGGACATTTTGCGTCAGAGCCACACGCAAAAACAACAACAAAACAAAACAGTATTGAATCGATTTCGATGCCTGACAGCAGTACGGTGTTGGACGATAGTCTACCGATGTGACGTTTGTCAATTAAAAAAATAATTGCAATAATATATATATAGCCATATATATATATATATATATATATCCCTATATATATATATATCCCTATATATATATCTATATATCCAAATATATATCTCTCCATATATATATATATGTATATGTATATATATATATATGTGTATATATATGTATGTATATATATATATATATATATATATATATATATATATATATATATATATATATATATATATATATATATATATATCCATATGTATTGGGGTCATCGTAAGAGTCATCCGTTGGTTTTATTGATTTTTTTAACTGAATTCATCAAATTTTGTACGCTTCTCAATGAATGAATACAAGTCCGGTTCCAATCGAGAGCCGGCGCACGTTCCCATTTCCGTTTGTTTGCGTGCAGCTACGTGATCGAGGGCGCCACGGCGCTGTGGTGCGCGGCCGGGGCGGGGCACCTGGAGGCGGCCCGGCTGCTGCTGGAACACGGCGCCGAGGTCAACCGGGCCACGCTCAACGGGTCCACGCCCCTGCGGGCCGCCAGCTTCGACGGGCGCCCCGAGATGGTGCGCTTCCTGCTGGAGAAGGGCGCCGACCCGGCCGCGGCCAACAAGTACGATAACACCTGCCTGATGATCGCCGCCTACAAGGGCCACCAAGAGGCGGTGCGCTTCCTGCTGGAGCGCGGCGCAGACCCCGACGCCAAGGCGCACTGCGGCGCCACCGCCCTGCACTTTGCCGCCGACGCCGGCCACCCGGGCGTGGCGGCCGAGCTGCTGCGCCACGGCGCCGCCCTGGTGGCCAATGGGCAAGGCCTCACGCCCTTGCTGGTAAGGACCGGCCGCACCTACGTGTATGTTTCCTTGCAGCGCTAATTTGGCGCACATGAGATGTGCCCAATACGTAATGGCGGTCGAGTCAAATCAAGAAGGAGGAAAGTAGAAAATGCCTTTTTCCGGGCATACTTTTCACTCTTTTGAGGCGACGTTCGTATTTCATGCGTTCTTTAGGGTGAGTTTCTACGCCCGAACACACATTTTTAAAGGTGGCGCCGTCGGCATTGTTATCCGATGGACATCATTTGCCAAAAAATAAGCAACCCAGAAAGGCGGTAAAATCAATGGCGAAAACCACAAAAGACATACAGACGCTCCCCTACTTACGAACGAGTTAGGTTCCGAGCGATTGTTCATAAGTTGAATTTGTTCGTAAGTTGCTCAGTGCTATATTTTGCATTATAATTTATGTTTAAAGCCTATATAAGTATATTGAAGGTTTATATAAGTACATGTGTATGTTTAAGTTGTATAAGTAACATGCATTGGTTTGTGCTGAAAAAACATTTAATAAAATGGAGAGAATACATGCGGTACTATATACATACGGTATTAGCGGCGTAAAGAAGCACTACTTGGAAAAAGGCGTGCAATACAAAATCGAACTTACGAACATTTTTCAACATAAACGCAATTTGCAGACATGTTCGTATGTTTGTAACTCAAATGTTCGTAAGTAGGGTAGCGTCTATTGGGAACCCCTTTAGCGTCGCCAGTGGCCGAAAAGGCAAAGGCGTTAGATTGGCAAAAGCGTTAGACGTCCGCGCCGGAGAGCTTTGCGGTTTGACGGCGGCCTGTCCTCCCCCCCCAGGTGGCGGCGGAGAGCTGCAAGGCCGAGGTGGTGGAGCTGCTGCTGTCTCGCGGGGACTGCGGGCCCCGCGCCCGCGTGGAGGCGCTGGAGCTGCTGGGCGCCTCCTTCGCCAACGACCGCGAGCGCTACGACCCGGGCCGCAGCTACCGCTACTTGCGCGCCGCCATGGAGGAGCGGCGGCGGCTGGGAGCGCCGGACGTCTGGCCGGCGCCGGGCCCCGAGGCCTATGGCGGTCGGCGCGAGTGCCGCACGCCGGACGAGCTGGAGGCCGTCCTGGCCGACCGCGAGGCCTTGCACATGGAGGGCCTGATGATCCGCGAGCGCATCCTGGGCCCCCACAGCGCCGAGCTCTCGCACCCCATCGTGTACCGCGGCGCCGTCTACGCCGACGGCATGGACTTCACCCGCTGCGTGCGGCTGTGGCTGCACGCGCTGCGCCTGCGCCAGCGCGCCCGGCGGGACGCCCGCAAGGACCTGCTGCGCTTCGCCCAGCTCTTCTCGCAGATGCTGCGCCTCGACGAGCGCCTCGACGCCGACGCGGTACGTGGCCCCAAACGCCGCTCGCCGGGAGATTCCGTAGGGCGTTTTCCGGGTGGCTTTTTGCGCCGTTTGGGAGGTCACTGGCCTGTTTTGTCCGCGCAGGTAGAGGAGGTGCTGGGCTGCAGCGCCCTGGAGATCCAGCGCAGCATGGCGCACGTCCAGGCGGCGGCGACGACGACGTCGGCCGACGGCGAGCCGGCCGACCACTACGAGTCCAACGTCTTCACCTTCCTGTACCTGACCTGCATCGCCACCAAGACCCCGTGCGGCCACGAGCGCCAGCGCGCTCGCCTCCACAAGCACGTGTACGACGTGGTGCGACTGGACCCGCGGGCCCGCGACGGCGCCAGCCTCCTCCACCTGGCCATCAGCTCCAGCACCCCCGTGGACGACTTCCACACAAACGACGTCTGCGGATTCCCCAACGCGCAGGTGGGCCCGTTGGAAATGAGTCCGAGCCGAATGTCGCGTCCGCCATTTTCGAGCGGGATTTAAAAACACCAAAATATGACTAATAGGTGACCAAGCTTCTGCTGGACTGCGGCGCCCGCGTGGACGCGGTGGACCACGAAGGCAACACGCCGCTGCACGTGATCGTGCAGTACAACCGTCCCATCAGCGACTTCCTGACGCTGCACGCCATCATCGTGGGGCTGGTGGAGGCGGGCGCGCACACCGACCGCGCCAACAAGCAGGAGAAGACGCCGCTGGACAAGAGCACCACCGGCGTGTCGGAGATCCTCCTCAAGACGCAGATGAAGATGAGCCTCAAGTGCCTGGCGGCGCGCGCCGTGCGCCGCCACCGCCTGGCCTACCGCCGACAGATCCCCGCCAGCCTGGAGGAGTTTGTGGATTTCCACTGAGCGCCGCCGGGAAACGGACGCCGCACCGACACGCCAATCTCTTTGGTCCCCTCCTTCCGAGGTTGCTCCGTTTGTTTTGATCGTGGCCCGACGAGGCCTTTTTAGCGCCCCGTCGTCAAACGTGTGACTTTTTGGGACCACTTTTGACTGTTATCGAGGCCAGAAGCGGAGTTAGACAAATGCGCCAAATCAACGGAAAGTCCGCTAGCAGATGACACGGCATTAATCCCGAAATTTGTAGAGGAAAATGCCCCCAAAATCCACAGAAAGTGACTAAAATAGGGAAGAAGGTGATATCAAAGTCCCACATATCAACACGGAGTTATCTCAATCAACAGGAAGCTGTCAAGTCATGGCCAGATGGGTCACTTCTTTTAGAAGTGACTTGGATTTCCTTCATTCTTCCTAATAAGAAAGAGCAAACTGGACTCAATGGCGTGCTCCATAGCAATAATTGACGTTTGTTAGGAATGAAAAGCAGTCCAAATAAACCGAATGGATTGAACGCGTTTCATTGAGAATCCGTTCCAGTGGCTCACCTAGTCCATTCCCCTTTTCCTCACCCATTTCCGGCTTGCCGGGTTTTGCTGGCTCGGTAGCAACCCTGCGTGTCTCTCGCTCGCTGTCTCCCCCGCGCGCTCGTCTTGTTTTTTTTTTTTTTCGTTGTTGTTTTTTTCCTCCAGTGGAATATTGCCACATTGGGTCACGTCGGGAACCGTCCGAGGCACCCATGGGACAGCCGGCTTCCGTCCTACTCGGCGCCCGTGCTGCTCACTGAGCGCGGAATGCAGGCCAGGCCGGGGGGCCCCGGGCCCGTGTGACGGACGAAAGAAGGAACGAACGGAAGGACGGACGGACGGCTGCGGTCCACTGAGTCCGTCGAGAGAAGCCGAGCCTGAGACGGGAACGAACACGTTGACTCACTCTTTGGACCGACTTGTCTCCGCGCGCTTTAGCTGGCTCGTCTCGTCTCGCGGCCGATGGAGTGCACGTGAATGCGGGCCGCGTGGGGATTGTGAACGGGGTAAGTAGTCACCCCCGTCGCCACCGCCGTAGCCGCCGCCGCCGTCGCCCTCTTCCGTGGGATTAAAGGCGGGACGCTCGCTAGCAGAGCGGGTTAGCCGCCGTCTTTGTCTCGAGAAGCTGGGCAACTCCGCGCTATGCTTCCATTGTCGGACGCCAAGCCCTTGCGCTCGGCTTCGATTTTCACGTGATTTCTTCGTGGGTGGACTTAGTAGGCGAACGCGTCGCTTTGGCTTTCATAGAGGCGAGTTGCCGCTTTGCGCGTTTGAGCCGAAAGCGGCCGTCGAGCTCGTTTTCGAGCCGCTAACAGGTGCACAGCGGACACTTGTCCACTCAAAACAGCACCGTGGCGCGAGATGATTTCCGGCGCTGGTTCAATGCTTGTATTTTGAACATCATGACACCATTTCGTGCCGCAAAACTCACATGGCGTAAAGCGTAGGGACGAACTAGGAGGAATGGTGTGGCCGCTTTGACTGATATCGTGAGCGAGAAGTTCGTGACAAGCACTTGGCCAATCGGGCTCGTCCGATAATGGAACTCGCTAGCCACGCAAGGGCCCGCAGGGGCCCACAGCAGGGCCTCGGACTCGATTCTCCGCAAATAAAGCGACATCCCGGCAACGTAGTGGACGTTTCCGGCCCAAGTCAACGTGCTCGCGTGCGTTCGAAACTCAAGGTCCTGTGTCGGTGGAGCTGTGAGATTTTCTATCGGCCTGCTCGTTGCCTTTTACGCCGAAGTGACAGCGAGTCGCAGGCCCGCCGACAAGCTAGTTGTTAGCTACTTAGCTTGCTAGCCACTTGTTAGCTGCCCAACGAGTCGTGTTAGGCGCGTTTAGGGAATTCACACGGTTTGTCACATTTGTTTGTAAGTCACTCTTCAATAGGCCGACTCCTCGACGAGTGTGTATGTTGTTGTGCTAGGCTAGCATAACCTTCGTAGCGCTAGCGAGCGTGCTACTCTAGCTAGCTCCTGTCTGCTAAATGTGCGTCTTCATTCCAAACTTGACGAGTTATACTCAGTCGTGAAAGTCTATCACGTTGCTTCTTTTTCTTAATCTCGGTTTCTTGTTCATGTTCGATCTCTTTTGATTTATTGTCACGAAACTCGTGGACATGAGCAACCGTGATATAGCTAGCTCTAGCTATTGCTTTCAGACAGTATTCTAGTGACAGTTGGTGAGTCTTAAGACGAGGGCACTCTTTTCTGCTAAACAGCCCGTATTTTGAACTAAACAAAGCTAGCATTTGACTTGCATGTTTGCTTAAAAATACTTTGGGGGGAAAAAACAACAACTTGGTTTATGTTGCCCTTTAGATTTTGAGTTCAAAAGAGAGAAATTAGGCAAGCTGTGACTACTAGAAGGAGTTACCATTTCAATACTCTGAAAATAAGTTAGAAGCAAACAAATAAACATCTTGTGTTTCGGTGCCAATTGTGTCATCCTTTGGCTGTCGATTGAAATGAGTTTGTCACTGGAAGACGTCCAATCTGTTTGAACTGGAAGGTTTGGTTGTGAAAATTGTCCGATAGTTTGAGGCAAAAATAGTTGTGGCGAAATATGCCGATTTGACGTGGCTAACCCAAGAAATCTAATATTGATACAGACTCTCCCCTACTTACGAACATTCAAGTTACGAACAACGGTACATACGAACATGTCTGCAAATTGCGTTTATGTCGTACGTTGGATTTTGTATTGCGCGCCTTTTTCCGAGTAGTGCTTCCCAAAACCAACAAAGTGCGTCTTTTCCGGCAGGAGGCCATGCGGGAAGCCGGGCGGTGGCGCCGGGTCCAACCCTGAGGAGGCGTCCGGCGGCGGCGGCCCTCCCCCGCCCGCGGCGATCCGGGACGCGCCTACTAAGATGTCCCTCGGCGGCCCCGCAGGCGGGAAAGGCGTGGACCCCGGCGCGGTGGACGCGTACGACAGCGGCGATGAGTGGGACATCGGCGTGGGCAATCTGATCATTGACCTGGACGCCGACCTGGAGAAGGACAAACTGGAGATGTCGGGCAGCAAGGAGGGCGTCGGCGCCCCGCCGGGGGCCGTGGCCGCCCTGCCCGACAACATCAAGTTCGTCAGCCCCGTCCAAGCCAAAGAGGGCAAATCCAAATCCAAGCGGAGCAAGAACTCCAAAGAGGGCGTCGTCAAGGTGGCGCCCGACGGCCCCAAGAAGGACCCCGCCGCCCAGACCCACAACCCGGCCAAAGGCGCCGCCGGCGGAGGCGGCGACAAGTCCGCCAAAGCCTCGCGCTGCCTGCCGGCCGCCGTCAAGAAGGACAAGGACGGCGCGCCGGCCAAGACTAAGAAGGAGAAAACGGAGGCGGAGACGCCGCCACGCTCCGGCGCCCCGGCGGAGGGCCAGCAGAACCCGGAGAGCGGCGCCGAGCACCTGGCCCACGCGGCCCCGGAGCCGCCGGGCGGGGGCCGGCCCGTCGCCGAGGAGGAGGAAGACGAAGACGAGGAGATGGACAACGGGGAGTGTTGCAACCTCAAGAAGATATTGTGCGGGGACAAGGTAAGCTTGAATCCCATCTAGATCAAAAAAAATATCACTCAATCATCATCTCAATTTGGCTCATTTCCGTCTTCAATTTTTTTCTCGTATCCATCCTTATTCATTGATGGCGACCTGTAAATGGACGAAAGCGTCCGATCCAATGTTCCCTCTAATTTTTCGTTGGTCTGGCCAGAAAGACAAGCTCCCTGAGCGCACTGAGTACCGGTGTGAGCGACATCATCGCTACTCGGATGATTCGCCTAAAGACGTTTCGCCGACGGACGTTTGACAGACGGGCAGGTCGCCGAATGGACGTTCCGCCGAACGTTCATTCAAGGTTTCGCCAAAACGGGATTCGCGCGCTCGCCCTGCCCCCGGATCGTGTGTGTACAAGTTTTTCAACCTCGGCCCGCGGGCCATATACGGCCCTTTAGGATTTTTAATCCGGCCCGCCGCCGGAGTTGTCCAAATGATAGTAAAAATCAATGATTCATTTCCCTTTGCTGCTCATCACTCTCAATTTATTAGTCTACCGTCAATGGCAGCCCGAGAATAAGCACTCTTGGGCGGGCAGATGTAGCAGAACCGACCGAGCCGTAAAATGACAGCAATCGGGTCAAATCCATCTTAAAACAGCATTTAATGATTAAATACAAATACTGGAGCTCTTTGGACATTAGAACCGAGCCCAGGGAAGTGAATTCCTCGGTAAAATGTCGCGATGGAGGCAAAAAAACGTCCATATACGTCCATTCGTCAAACGGCTCAAAATGCTGTCAAATTCGGTCAAATCCAGCTGAAAACGGCGTTTAATGATTAAATACAAATACTAGTATTTGTTAGTTTAATGATTAAATACAAATGTTTGAACGAACGTTCATTCGGCGACCTGTCCGTCTGTCAAACGTCCGTCGGCCAAACGTCTTTAGGCGAATCATCCGGTCACGACATCATCATTGCTCGCTATGGGCACACACCAGTATCACACCTGCCACAGGCAGGTGCATGTCAATGTTCCCTCTAATTTTTCATGTAAAACATGCTGTGAAACAGGAAAAAGATAAGAGTGGACAGAGCTACTGCCACTGGCTGCCGCTTAAACGGCGCCATCATGGGGAAAGGGCTAAAAAAGTTTGGATTTTATTTACTGCGCGCCATATGATTGCTGCTGCGCAGAGAAGACGAGAGTAGTGGGCAATTGTGCACGTGCGCAGCTTAGAGGAACATTGGTCCGATCCGTTTTTTTTCCTCCTCTCGTTCCAGATGGAGTCCCCCGGCCCCACGCCGGCACCCCCGGCGTCCGGCGGAGACATCTCGTCGGCGTGCGAGCAGATCATGGTGCGCACGCGCTCGGTGGCCGTCAACACGGCCGACGCCGCGCAGGCCACCGAACCCGAGTGCTTGGGACCCTGCGAGCCCGGGACCAGCGTCAACCTGGAAGGCATCGTCTGGCAGGAGACGGAAGACGGTGGGTCCGCCGAGCCGTGTGCGGTCGATTGGTCGCCGGTCTTTTGGTCGCCGGTCTTTTGGTCGCCGGTCTTTTGGTCACCGATCTTTTGGTCGCGGTCTTTAGGTCGGCCGGAAGTTTGGTCATCGTCTTTTGGGTGGCCGGTCTTTTTTGTCGCCGGTCTTTTGGTCGCCTGATCGGCTGCTGCCATTTACTGTCAATTTATGAAATAGCAGATGGTGTTTTTATTGAAGCAGTCCAATGAACGAACCTTCATTCTGTCTGGGAGAATCTCTCTTAAGGTAGAAAAATGGTTAAGAATGCCCAGAAAAGTGTTCCAAAAGCGGAGTAATAGTTTTTAAAACAGCATTTAATGATTAAATACAAATACTGGAGCTTTTCAGACATTAATTGGGGGTGATTGTCCCGGGGGAAGACAGCGATAAACGTCGGCGCGACCAAATCCGACGACCATTCGCGAAAGGGCCTACATTTCACTAAAACGGGGTAAAATACGCACTTATTGATGAAATACAAATACCGGAGCTTATCAGACAATATGCGACCATTCACAAAAGTGCCAAAAATGCACTAAAATGCGGTAAAATCGGCACTTAGTGATGAAATACAAATACTGGAGCTAAAATGACAGTCGATGGCAGCAGCTGATCAGGCGACCAAAAGACCGGCGACAAAAAAGACCGGCCACCCAAAAGACGACGACCAAACTTCCGGGCAACCTAAAGACTGCGACCAAAAGACCGGCGACCAATCGACCGTGTACCCGCCGAGCGACCGGGTCGGTCAAGCGCCCCACCGTATCGCCCGCCCGCGCTAACGTCCGCAGCGTGTGTGCCCCCCGCAGGTATGCTGGTGGTCAACGTGACGTGGAGGAACAAGACGTACGTGGGAACCCTGTTGGACTGCACCAGGCACGACTGGGCGCCACCCAGGTGGCTTTTCCCGCGCGAATGTCCTTTTGGATTTGGATCGAGCTGGTCGGTTTATCTCCGTTTGTCCGGTTTCAGGTTCTGCGATTCTCCCACCAGCGACGTGGAGATGCGAGGCGGGCGCGGTCGCGGCAAGCGCGTGCGGCCGGGCGGCGGCGCCGGCGTGCCGGCCGCCGACAACGGGGCCTCGTCGGACGGCAGGGGCGGCGGCAAGACCCGCGGGGGCGGCGCCAACGGGAAGGGGCGTCGCGGCAGCCAGACGGGTGGCGGCGGCGGCGGCGAGGACGCCAAGGCCAGCCCCTCCTCGGCCAAGAGGAAGAGCAAGCCCGCCTCGGACATGGAGCCCACGTCCAGCTCGGAGGACAGCAAGGCGTCCAAGCGCATGCGCAGCAACTCCACGGGCGCCGGCCACACCCCGCCGGAGCGGTCCTGCCCCTCGCCCGTGCTCATCGACTGCCCCCACCCCAATTGCAACAAGAAGTACAAGCACGTCAACGGCCTCAAGTACCACCAAGCGCGGGCCCACCAGGAGCACGACGCCGACAAGTACCCGACGGCGCCCGGCCACCACGAGCACGACGCCGACAGCGAGTACGGGGACGAGGGCGGCCCCCAACCCGACGCCGCCTCCTGCAACGGCGGCCCGAGCGCCGTCTCCCCGGCCCGCTCGGCCACGCCCAAGGGCCGGGTCTCGGAGGCCCCCTCGCCGGCGGCGTCCAAGCACGGCAAGAGGCACGAACCCGACGCCACGGACGGCGAGTGCCTGACGGACGAGACCAGCAACGACGGCGCGGACGACAGGAAGGCCAAAAAGACGGCGGGCGGGAAAACGGACAAGCTTCCCCCCAAGGGCGCCAAGGCCGGCCGCCCGCCGGTGGCGGCGACGGCGGCGGCCCCGCCGGCCCCTTGCCCGGACCCGCGGGCCGCCTCGCCGGGGCAGGCGCCCCCCAAGTCGAAGAGCGGCGGCGGCGGCGGCGGCGGCGGCGGCGAGGCCGCGGCCAAAGACAAGAAGAAGAAGGACAAGAAGCGTCGCGATTGCGACAGCCCCAAGGGGGCGCGGCAGGAGGAGGGCTACGCGGAGGCGGGCGACGCCCCGCTCAACGGCTCGTCGGAAGCTCAGCAGAACCGCCTGGCCAGCATCAAGGCGGTGGCCGACAAGGTCTACAGCTTCTCGGACCACGCCCCCAGCCCCTCGCTGGGTGCCCGGGCGGAGGGCGCCCCGGGGCAGAACGGGGGCGACGGCGGCGCCTCCGGCCAAACCGGCAGCCCCGCCTACTCGGACATCTCGGAGGCGGGCGAGGACGGCGAGGGCAAGGCGCCCAAAGCGGAGCCCGACGCCAAGAAGGCGCTCTTCTCCCCCCGGGCGCCGCCCGCCAAGGACGCCCCTTACTACCCGGACTATGAGGCCTACTACCCGGGCGACTACGCTCGGGGCGAGGCGGCGGCAGCGGCGAAGAAGGAGGAGGCGGAGGACGAGGAGGAGGAGGAGCCCGAGGCGGCCGGGGAGGCGGAGACCCGGGGAGAGCCCAGGGAGGCGGAGCCGGGCCCCCCGCAGCCCTCGGTGATCCAGCAGCGCCCCAACGTTTACGCCCCGCCGCCCCTCTACTACAACCAGTACTACGGGCAGCCGTACTCTTACTCGCCCGAGCAGGCCTACCACGGCCACCTGCTGGCCTCTAGCCCCGCCTACCGGCAGCAGTGTGAGGAGCGGCAGAGGCAAGACAAGAAGGCGGTGGCGGCGGCGGTGGCGGAGGGCAAGGCCCCGGGACCGCCCGCCCTCAAGGCCAAGGTGGAGGCGGAGCCGCCGGCCAAGTCGGTCATCATGGTCAAGTGCGAGGAGCCCAAAGCCCAGGCGTCCCAGGCCTCTCAGCCGTCCGAGGGCCTGAAGATGAAGTTGAGCGAAGCGGGTCACCACGCCAAGGACGCCGTGGCCGCCGCCACCGCCGCCGTGTGGTACAGACAGGTACGACGCCGCCGCCTCGTTTGAGTAGAGGTTGACCGAGTTGGCCTAGCCATTTCTAAAAGCAAAAAAAAAGCCAATCCTTGGTGCACATTAGTGTGGGTGACGCTGTGGACCAAATGTTACTTTGAGCACGTTTGATAGCGTTGTTTTTGTTAGGCCTTGGCCACTAGGTGGTGCAAAAATTACCATTGGCCTCCTAAAAAAAAAAAGATCATCACCCACACAATGTGAAACGCGGGTCAACCTGCGCCTCAAAGCGCCTTTTCCGTCGGCGCCGCTTGACTTTGGCGCCCCCTTCCCCTCTCGGCAGGAACCCGAGTCCCGCCCCTGGCCGTCGTACGCGTATCCGGGCAAGTACCCCGAGGACGAGCGCGACCGGAAGTGGAAGGAGGAGCGGCTGCGGCCCAAGGAGGCGGGGCCCCAGAAGGAGGAGGCGCTCCCGGAAGAGGCGCCCCGGGGCGGCAAGGAGGCGCGGCCCCCGCACGTGGCCTTCTCCTCGCCGCTGGCGCAGCACCAGGGCTACGTGCCCTACGTTCACGGACCCTACGCCTACGGGCAGGCCTACGAGGCGGGGCACCCGGGCTACAGGGGGGCGCCCTCCGTCATGATGCAGAATTACCCCGGTGAGTAAGATGAAGAGCCACTCCTCTAATGGTCAAGTGTTAAAATCGCCGTCACGTTGTGTCTTGCCCTCAGGTTCCTACCTCCCCGCCGGTTACTCCTTCTCGCCGTACGCCGCCGGCAAAGCGGCCGGCGCCGCCGAGGAGGGCGAGAAGATGGCGGCGGCGGCGCGTTCCAGTCCCACCGTCAAAGGAGGCGCGGCGGCGGCGGCCACGACGGGCGAGGCCAAAGCCCTGGAGTTGCTGCAGCAGCACGCCAGCCACTACAAGAGTTCCAAGTCCCCCTCGGGCCCGCCCGATAAGGAACGGGACGGCGAGCGGCCCCCGCGCTCCTCGCCGTCCCAGCGCGGCACCGCCGCCGCCGCCGCCGCTCACCACCTTCACCACCACCACCACCTGGCTTACCCGCTGCTGGCCGCCGCCCAGTACGACCTCTCCTACGCCGCAGGTCAGCCTCGCCCGCCCGCCCGCCGTTCTTTTTAGCCGCCGATCGGTGGCCGCGGTCACGTCGGGTGACCCGTCGTGGAACCGAGACGGGGTGAAGTGTCCCCAATTCAATGGCAAGCCAGGCAAATTCAATGGGAATGGATCATTTATGAACAGCAAATGACTAAAGAAGGTCCCCAAAACAACAGGAAGTGACTCAGAAATGTCCCAAATGAACAGGAAGTTGAGTAGATGCCAAATCCGATCCACTTGAAGTGCGAGGGCCGGCCGACTCTGGCACTTGAAATGGATTATGTCCGATTATCGTCGTTTTCCCATCCCTCCATGGGCGCAGCCGTACTGCAGCGTGCGTGTGTGTGTCTGTGTGTGTGTGTCTGTGTGTGTGTCTGTGTGTGTGTGTGTGTGTCTGTGTGTGCGTGTCTGTGTGTGCGTGTGTGTGTGTTTCTGTGTGTGTGTGTCTGTGTGTGTCTGTGTGTCTCTGTGTGTGTGTGCGTCTCTGTGTGTGTGTGTGCGTCTCTGTGTGTGAGTGTCTGTGTGTGTCTGTGTGTGTGTGTGTCTGTCTGTGTGTGTGTCTGTGTGTGTGTGTGTCTGTGTGTGCGTCTCTGTGTGTGTGTGTGCGTCTCTGTGTGTGTGTCTGTGTGTGTGAGTGTCTGTGTGTGAGTGTCTGTGTGTGTGTCTCTGTGTGTGTGTCTCTGTGTGTGTGTGTCTGTGTGTGTGCGTGTCTGTGTGTGTGTGCGTGTCTGTGTGCGTGCGTGTCTGTGTGCGTGTGTGTCTGTGTGTGTGTGTGTATGTCTGTGTGTGTGTGTGTGTGTCTGTCTGTGTGTGTGTCTGTCTGTGTGTGTGTCTGTCTGTGTGTGTGTCTGTCTGTGTGTGTGTGTGTGTGTGTGTCTGTCTGTGTGTGTATATAGTGTACAGAAGATTGTCGGAGTATGTGCCTATGTCCGATTATTATTATTATTATTATTAGAGTCCAGGGATCTCAAAGCGGTCCTCAAAGGGCCGCAGCGAGTGCAGGTTTTCATTCCAACCCAACAAGCGGACACCTTTTGCAAGTCATCAGTTGATTGCAGCCAGGTGCTATTTATTTTAGAAGACCCTGATTGGTTAAAATGTCGATACTGGGTCGGTTGAAACAAAAACCAGGACCCACTGCGGCCCAAAGGCGGAAACGGGTTTGAGACACCTGGATTAGACGAAGGTTACTTTCCCAGACGGGAAGTGGCGAAGGGCGATGGGGAAGGGTAGGGAATTGGACCTGAACTCTTCCTCCTTTGCCGACATCTTGCAGGTCTATCGTCGTCGGCGCTGGTGGCCGGTCAGCAGACGTCGGCGCCGTCCATGTACCCGCCCCCGCGGAGGTGAGAAAGGGAGCCCCGCCCCGGACTGGACTGGACTGAACCGGGCGGTCAGATGCACCGTCTCCCGGAACGGGAGAGGAACCGCCGCAGAGTGACGAATGGACGGACGGCGGGCGTTTTCCCATCCCTCCATGGGCGCAGCCGTACTGCAGTGTGCAAACGTACATATGTGTGTGTGTGTGTGTGTGTGTGTGTGTGTGTGTATATAGTGTACAGAAGAATGATTGGAAGAGTTTGCTTCCCACTCTTTTTGCTTTGTTTTCGCTCTTGGTTGTTTTTCTACTCTTCTGGATCCAAATAAAAACACGTAGCCGAAGCGTCTCCACCACAATGACCGTCCGTCGGCTCCGTTCCGAGGTGGCTCGGGCGCCGGGGCTTATGTTCCGTCGGCCGGCGCGCACCGGACATCCGGGTGCGCGTTGGCCACCGTGTGACGCCGCGTGGCGCCCGCTTTCTCCAGGTAGGCCTCGCCCTCGTGCTCCAGCAGCGGCGTCAGCGACGAGCCGACGTCGGGCTGCGAGCCGCCCACGCCGGTGCACTCTGAAAGCCACGCAAGAGAAACGTGTCGGTTAATTGGGAGAACGAGACAAACACTAACGCTGACTATACGTGGTCATTATTTTGACAAAGAAAACCTCACTTTACATATGAGCGGGGCAATTGGTTCCGCAATGGGCTGCAGATTTTTCGTTCCAAGCCATAAGAGAAACGTTTTCCACCAATCTGGTAACTTAGAAGTCAATCAATGGATTGCAGTCAGGTGCTTCTTGTTTGAGCAGAAATCAAATCAATTAAAGTGTCTGTGTTGGATTGGATGGAACAAAAACCTGCACCCACAGCGGCCCTGCAAGACCAGATTGCCCAGGTTTATTGAGTTTACATGGTTATTTTTAAAAGAAAATAAAGCCTTACTATACATGGTCATTTTTTTAATCAAAAAAGCTTACTATACTATGTCATTTTTAAGAAAAAAAACCTTACTATACTATGTCGTTTTTTAAGAAAAATAGCCTTGCTATACTATGTCGTTTTTTAAAGAAAAAAGCCTTACTATACTATGTCGTTTTTTAAAGAAAAAAGCCTTACTATACTATGTCGTTTTTTAAAGAAAAAAGCCTTACTATACTATGTCGTTTTTTAAGAAAAAAAGCCTTACTATACTATGTCGTTTTTTTAAAGAAAAAAGCCTTACTATACTATGTCGGTTTTTAAAGAAAATAGCCTTACTATACTATGTCGTTTTTTTTTTTTTAAAAGCCTTACTATACTATGTCGTTTTTTAAAGAAAAAAGCCTTACTATACTATGTCGTTTTTGTAAAGAAAAAAGCCTTACTATACTATGTCGGTTTTTAAGAAAATAGCCTTACTATACCATGTCGGGTTTTTTTTTTAAAAAGCCTTACTATACTATGTCGTTTTTTAAAGAAAAAAGCCTTACTATACTATGTCGTTTTTTCTAAGAAAAAAGCCTTACTATACTATGTCGTTTTTTAAGAAAAAAGCCTTACTATACTATGTCGTTTTTTAAGAAAAAAGCCTTACTATACTATGTCGTTTTTTTAAAGAAAAAAGCCTTACTATACTATGTCGGTTTTTAAAGAAAATAGCCTTACTATACTATGTCGTTTTTTTTTATTAAAAAGCCTTACTATACTATGTCGTTTTTTAAAGAAAAAAGCCTTACTATACTATGTCGTTTTTTTAAAGAAAAAAGCCTTACTATACTATGTCGGTTTTTAAAGAAAATAGCCTTACTATACTATGTCGTTTTTTTTTTTAAAAAGCCTTACTATACTATGTCGTTTTTTAAAGAAAAAAGCCTTACTATACTATGTCGTTTTTTTAAAGAAAAAAGCCTTACTATACTATGTCGTTTTTGTAAAGAAAAAAGCCTTACTATACTATGTCGGTTTTTAAGAAAATAGCCTTACTATACCATGTCGGTTTTTTTTTTAAAAAAGCCTTACTATACTATGTCGTTTTTTAAAGAAAAAAGCCTTACTATACTATGTCGTTTTTTCTAAGAAAAAAGCCTTACTATACTATGTCGTTTTTTAAGAAAAAAGCCTTACTATACTATGTCGTTTTTTAAGAAAAAAGCCTTACTATACTATGTCGTTTTTTAAGAAAAAAGCCTTACTATACTATGTCGTTTTTTAAAGAAAAAAGCCTTACTATACTATGTCGTTTTTTCTAAGAAAAAAGCCTTACTATACTATGTCGTTTTTTAAGAAAAAAGCCTTACTATACTATGTCGTTTTTTAAGAAAAAAGCCTTACTATACTATGTCGTTTTTTAAGAAAAAAGCCTTGATATACTATGTCGTTTTTTTAAAGAAAAAAGCCTTACTATACTATGTCGGTTTTTAAAGAAAATAGCCTTACTATACTATGTCGTTTTTTTTTTTAAAAAGCCTTACTATACTATGTCGTTTTTTAAAGAAAAAAGCCTTACTATACTATGTCGTTTTTTTAAAGAAAAAAGCCTTACTATACTATGTCGGTTTTTAAAGAAAATAGCCTTACTATACTATGTCGTTTTTTAAAGAAAAAAGCCTTACTATACTATGTCGTTTTTTTAAAGAAAAAAGCCTTACTATACTATGTCGTTTTTGTAAAGAAAAAAGCCTTACTATACTATGTCGGTTTTTAAGAAAATAGCCTTACTATACCATGTCGGGTTTTTTTTTAAAAAAGCCTTACTATACTATGTCGTTTTTTAAAGAAAAAAGCCTTACTATACTATGTCGTTTTTTCTAAGAAAAAAGCCTTACTATACTATGTCGTTTTTTAAGAAAAAAGCCTTACTATACTATGTCGTTTTTTAAGAAAAAAGCCTTACTATACTATGTCGTTTTTTAAGAAAAAAGCCTTACTATACTATGTCGTTTTTTTAAAGAAAAAAGCCTTACTATACTATGTCGGTTTTTAAAGAAAATAGCCTTACTATACTATGTCGTTTTTTAAAGAAAAAAGCCTTACTATACTATGTCGTTTTTTTAAAGAAAAAAGCCTTACTATACTATGTCGGTTTTTAAAGAAAATAGCCTTACTATACTATGTCGTTTTTTAAAGAAAAAAGCCTTACTATACTATGTCGTTTTTTTAAAGAAAAAAGCCTTACTATACTATGTCGGTTTTTAAAGAAAATAGCCTTACTATACTATGTCGTTTTTTTTTTTTAAAAAGCCTTACTATACTATGTCGTTTTTTAAAGAAAAAAGCCTTACTATACTATGTCGTTTTTTTAAAGAAAAAAGCCTTACTATACTATGTCGGTTTTTAAAGAAAATAGCCTTACTATACTATGTCGTTTTTTTTTTAAAAAGCCTTACTATACTATGTCGTTTTTTAAAGAAAAAAGCCTTACTATACTATGTCGTTTTTGTAAAGAAAAAAGCCTTACTATACTATGTCGGTTTTTAAGAAAATAGCCTTACTATACCATGTCGGGTTTTTTTTAAAAAAGCCTTACTATACTATGTCGTTTTTTAAAGAAAAAAGCCTTACTATACTATGTCGTTTTTTCTAAGAAAAAAGCCTTACTATACTATGTCGTTTTTTAAGAAAAAAGCCTTACTATACTATGTCGTTTTTTAAGAAAAAAGCCTTACTATACTATGTCGTTTTTTAAGAAAAAAGCCTTGATATACTATGTCGTTTTTTTAAAGAAAAAAGCCTTACTATACTATGTCGGTTTTTAAAGAAAATAGCCTTACTATACTATGTCGTTTTTTTTTTTAAAAAGCCTTACTATACTATGTCGTTTTTTAAAGAAAAAAGCCTTACTATACTATGTCGTTTTTTTAAAGAAAAAAGCCTTACTATACTATGTCGGTTTTTAAAGAAAATAGCCTTACTATACTATGTCGTTTTTTAAAGAAAAAAGCCTTACTATACTATGTCGTTTTTTTAAAGAAAAAAGCCTTACTATACTATGTCGTTTTTGTAAAGAAAAAAGCCTTACTATACTATGTCGGTTTTTAAGAAAATAGCCTTACTATACCATGTCGGGTTTTTTTTTAAAAAAGCCTTACTATACTATGTCGTTTTTTAAAGAAAAAAGCCTTACTATACTATGTCGTTTTTTCTAAGAAAAAAGCCTTACTATACTATGTCGTTTTTTAAGAAAAAAGCCTTACTATACTATGTCGTTTTTTAAGAAAAAAGCCTTACTATACTATGTCGTTTTTTAAGAAAAAAGCCTTACTATACTATGTCGTTTTTTTAAAGAAAAAAGCCTTACTATACTATGTCGGTTTTTAAAGAAAATAGCCTTACTATACTATGTCGTTTTTTAAAGAAAAAAGCCTTACTATACTATGTCGTTTTTTTAAAGAAAAAAGCCTTACTATACTATGTCGGTTTTTAAAGAAAATAGCCTTACTATACTATGTCGTTTTTTAAAGAAAAAAGCCTTACTATACTATGTCGTTTTTTTAAAGAAAAAAGCCTTACTATACTATGTCGGTTTTTAAAGAAAATAGCCTTACTATACTATGTCGTTTTTTTTTTTTAAAAAGCCTTACTATACTATGTCGTTTTTTAAAGAAAAAAGCCTTACTATACTATGTCGTTTTTGTAAAGAAAAAAGCCTTACTATACTATGTCGGTTTTTAAGAAAATAGCCTTACTATACCATGTCGGTTTTTTTTTAAAAAAGCCTTACTATACTATGTCGTTTTTTAAAGAAAAAAGCCTTACTATACTATGTCGTTTTTTCTAAGAAAAAAGCCTTACTATACTATGTCGTTTTTTCTAAGAAAAAAGCCTTACTATACTATGTCGTTTTTTAAGAAAAAAGCCTTACTATACTATGTCGTTTTTTAAGAAAAAAGCCTTACTATACTATGTCGTTTTTTAAGAAAAAAGCCTTGATATACTATGTCGTTTTTTTAAAGAAAAAAGCCTTACTATACTATGTCGGTTTTTAAAGAAAATAGCCTTACTATACTATGTCGTTTTTTTTTTTTAAAAAGCCTTACTATACTATGTCGTTTTTTAAAGAAAAAAGCCTTACTATACTATGTCGTTTTTTTAAAGAAAAAAGCCTTACTATACTATGTCGTTTTTTAAGAAAAAAGCCTTACTATACTATGTCGTTTTTTTAAAGAAAAAAGCCTTACTATACTATGTCGTTTTTGTAAAGAAAATAGCCTTACTATACTATGTCGTTTTTTTTTTTAAAAAGCCTTACTATACTATGTCGTTTTTTAAAGAAAAAAGCCTTACTATACTATGTCGTTTTTGTAAAGAAAAAAGCCTTACTATACTATGTCGGTTTTTAAGAAAATAGCCTTACTATACCATGTCGGGTTTTTTTTAAAAAAGCCTTACTATACTATGTCGTTTTTTAAAGAAAAAAGCCTTACTATACTATGTCGTTTTTTCTAAGAAAAAAGCCTTACTATACTATGTCGTTTTTTAAGAAAAAAGCCTTACTATACTATGTCGTTTTTTAAGAAAAAAGCCTTACTATACTATGTCGTTTTTTAAGAAAAAAGCCTTGATATACTATGTCGTTTTTTTAAAGAAAAAAGCCTTACTATACTATGTCGGTTTTTAAAGAAAATAGCCTTACTATACTATGTCGTTTTTTTTTTTAAAAAGCCTTACTATACTATGTCGTTTTTTAAAGAAAAAAGCCTTACTATACTATGTCGTTTTTTTAAAGAAAAAAGCCTTACTATACTATGTCGGTTTTTAAAGAAAATAGCCTTACTATACTATGTCGTTTTTTAAAGAAAAAAGCCTTACTATACTATGTCGTTTTTTTAAAGAAAAAAGCCTTACTATACTATGTCGTTTTTGTAAAGAAAAAAGCCTTACTATACTATGTCGGTTTTTAAGAAAATAGCCTTACTATACCATGTCGGGTTTTTTTTTAAAAAAGCCTTACTATACTATGTCGTTTTTTAAAGAAAAAAGCCTTACTATACTATGTCGTTTTTTCTAAGAAAAAAGCCTTACTATACTATGTCGTTTTTTAAGAAAAAAGCCTTACTATACTATGTCGTTTTTTAAGAAAAAAGCCTTACTATACTATGTCGTTTTTTAAGAAAAAAGCCTTACTATACTATGTCGTTTTTTTAAAGAAAAAAGCCTTACTATACTATGTCGGTTTTTAAAGAAAATAGCCTTACTATACTATGTCGTTTTTTAAAGAAAAAAGCCTTACTATACTATGTCGTTTTTTTAAAGAAAAAAGCCTTACTATACTATGTCGGTTTTTAAAGAAAATAGCCTTACTATACTATGTCGTTTTTTAAAGAAAAAAGCCTTACTATACTATGTCGTTTTTTTAAAGAAAAAAGCCTTACTATACTATGTCGGTTTTTAAAGAAAATAGCCTTACTATACTATGTCGTTTTTTTTTTTTAAAAAGCCTTACTATACTATGTCGTTTTTTAAAGAAAAAAGCCTTACTATACTATGTCGTTTTTGTAAAGAAAAAAGCCTTACTATACTATGTCGGTTTTTAAGAAAATAGCCTTACTATACCATGTCGGTTTTTTTTTAAAAAAGCCTTACTATACTATGTCGTTTTTTAAAGAAAAAAGCCTTACTATACTATGTCGTTTTTTCTAAGAAAAAAGCCTTACTATACTATGTCGTTTTTTCTAAGAAAAAAGCCTTACTATACTATGTCGTTTTTTAAGAAAAAAGCCTTACTATACTATGTCGTTTTTTAAGAAAAAAGCCTTACTATACTATGTCGTTTTTTAAGAAAAAAGCCTTGATATACTATGTCGTTTTTTTAAAGAAAAAAGCCTTACTATACTATGTCGGTTTTTAAAGAAAATAGCCTTACTATACTATGTCGTTTTTTTTTTTAAAAAGCCTTACTATACTATGTCGTTTTTTAAAGAAAAAAGCCTTACTATACTATGTCGTTTTTTTAAAGAAAAAAGCCTTACTATACTATGTCGTTTTTTAAGAAAAAAGCCTTACTATACTATGTCGTTTTTTTAAAGAAAAAAGCCTTACTATACTATGTCGTTTTTGTAAAGAAAAAAGCCTTACTATACTATGTCGGTTTTTAAGAAAATAGCCTTACTATACCATGTCGTTTTTTTTTTTAAAAAGCCTTACTATACTATGTCGTTTTTTAAAGAAAAAAGCCTTACTATACTATGTCGTTTTTGTAAAGAAAAAAGCCTTACTATACTATGTCGGTTTTTAAGAAAATAGCCTTACTATACCATGTCGGTTTTTTTTTTAAAAAGCCTTACTATACTATGTCGTTTTTTAAAGAAAAAAGCCTTACTATACTATGTCGTTTTTTCTAAGAAAAAAGCCTTACTATACTATGTCGTTTTTTAAGAAAAAAGCCTTACTATACTATGTCGTTTTTTAAGAAAAAAGCCTTACTATACTATGTAGTTTTTTTAAAGAAAAAAGCCTTACTATACTATGTCGTTTTTGTAAAGAAAAAAGCCTTACTATACTATGTCGGTTTTTAAGAAAATAGCCTTACTATACCATGTCGTTTTTTTTTTTTAAAAAGCCTTACTATACTATGTCGTTTTTTAAAGAAAAAAGCCTTACTATACTATGTCGTTTTTGTAAAGAAAAAAGCCTTACTATACTATGTCGGTTTTTAAGAAAATAGCCTTACTATACCATGTCGGGTTTTTTTTAAAAAAGCCTTACTATACTATGTCGTTTTTTAAAGAAAAAAGCCTTACTATACTATGTCGTTTTTTCTAAGAAAAAAGCCTTACTATACTATGTCGTTTTTTAAGAAAAAAGCCTTACTATACTATGTCGTTTTTTAAGAAAAAAGCCTTACTATACTATGTCGTTTTTTAAGAAAAAAGCCTTGATATACTATGTCGTTTTTTTAAAGAAAAAAGCCTTACTATACTATGTCGGTTTTTAAAGAAAATAGCCTTACTATACTATGTCGTTTTTTTTTTTAAAAAGCCTTACTATACTATGTCGTTTTTTAAAGAAAAAAGCCTTACTATACTATGTCGTTTTTTTAAAGAAAAAAGCCTTACTATACTATGTCGGTTTTTAAAGAAAATAGCCTTACTATACTATGTCGTTTTTTAAAGAAAAAAGCCTTACTATACTATGTCGGTTTTTTAAAGAAAAAAGCCTTACTATACTATGTCGTTTTTGTAAAGAAAAAAGCCTTACTATACTATGTCGGTTTTTAAGAAAATAGCCTTACTATACCATGTCGGATTTTTTTTTAAAAAAGCCTTACTATACTATGTCGTTTTTTAAAGAAAAAAGCCTTACTATACTATGTCGTTTTTTCTAAGAAAAAAGCCTTACTATACTATGTCGTTTTTTAAGAAAAAAGCCTTACTATACTATGTCGTTTTTTAAGAAAAAAGCCTTACTATACTATGTCGTTTTTTAAGAAAAAAGCCTTACTATACTATGTCGTTTTTTTAAAGAAAAAAGCCTTACTATACTATGTCGGTTTTTAAAGAAAATAGCCTTACTATACTATGTCGTTTTTTAAAGAAAAAAGCCTTACTATACTATGTCGTTTTTTTAAAGAAAAAAGCCTTACTATACTATGTCGGTTTTTAAAGAAAATAGCCTTACTATACTATGTCGTTTTTTTTTTTTAAAAAGCCTTACTATACCATGTCGTTTTTTTAAAGAAAAAAGCCTTACTATACTATGTCGTTTTTGTAAAGAAAAAAGCCTTACTATACTATGTCGGTTTTTAAGAAAATAGCCTTACTATACCATGTCGGGTTTTTTTTAAAAAAGCCTTACTATACTATGTCGTTTTTTAAAGAAAAAAGCCTTACTATACTATGTCGTTTTTTCTAAGAAAAAAGCCTTACTATACTATGTCGTTTTTTAAGAAAAAAGCCTTACTATACTATGTCGTTTTTTAAGAAAAAAGCCTTACTATACTATGTCGTTTTTTAAGAAAAAAGCCTTGATATACTATGTCGTTTTTTTAAAGAAAAAAGCCTTACTATACTATGTCGGTTTTTAAAGAAAATAGCCTTACTATACTATGTCGTTTTTTTTTTTAAAAAGCCTTACTATACTATGTCGTTTTTTAAAGAAAAAAGCCTTACTATACTATGTCGTTTTTTTAAAGAAAAAAGCCTTACTATACTATGTCGGTTTTTAAAGAAAATAGCCTTACTATACTATGTCGTTTTTTAAAGAAAAAAGCCTTACTATACTATGTCGGTTTTTTAAAGAAAAAAGCCTTACTATACTATGTCGTTTTTGTAAAGAAAAAAGCCTTACTATACTATGTCGGTTTTTAAGAAAATAGCCTTACTATACCATGTCGGGTTTTTTTTTAAAAAAGCCTTACTATACTATGTCGTTTTTTAAAGAAAAAAGCCTTACTATACTATGTCGTTTTTTCTAAGAAAAAAGCCTTACTATACTATGTCGTTTTTTAAGAAAAAAGCCTTACTATACTATGTCGTTTTTTAAGAAAAAAGCCTTACTATACTATGTCGTTTTTTAAGAAAAAAGCCTTACTATACTATGTCGTTTTTTTAAAGAAAAAAGCCTTACTATACTATGTCGGTTTTTAAAGAAAATAGCCTTACTATACTATGTCGTTTTTTAAAGAAAAAAGCCTTACTATACTATGTCGTTTTTTTAAAGAAAAAAGCCTTACTATACTATGTCGGTTTTTAAAGAAAATAGCCTTACTATACTATGTCGTTTTTTTTTTTTAAAAAGCCTTACTATACCATGTCGTTTTTTTAAAGAAAAAAGCCTTACTATACTATGTCGTTTTTGTAAAGAAAAAAGCCTTACTATACTATGTCGGTTTTTAAGAAAATAGCCTTACTATACCATGTCGGGTTTTTTTTTAAAAAAGCCTTACTATACTATGTCGTTTTTTAAAGAAAAAAGCCTTACTATACTATGTCGTTTTTTCTAAGAAAAAAGCCTTACTATACTATGTCGTTTTTTAAGAAAAAAGCCTTACTATACTATGTCGTTTTTTAAGAAAAAAGCCTTACTATACTATGTCGTTTTTTAAGAAAAAAGCCTTGATATACTATGTCGTTTTTTTAAAGAAAAAAGCCTTACTATACTATGTCGGTTTTTAAAGAAAATAGCCTTACTATACTATGTCGTTTTTTTTTTTTAAAAGCCTTACTATACTATGTCGTTTTTTAAAGAAAAAAGCCTTACTATACTATGTCGTTTTTTTAAAGAAAAAAGCCTTACTATACTATGTCGGTTTTTAAAGAAAATAGCCTTACTATACTATGTCGTTTTTTAAAGAAAAAAGCCTTACTATACTATGTCGTTTTTTTAAAGAAAAAAGCCTTACTATACTATGTCGTTTTTGTAAAGAAAAAAGCCTTACTATACTATGTCGGTTTTTAAGAAAATAGCCTTACTATACCATGTCGGTTTTTTTTTTAAAAAGCCTTACTATACTATGTCGTTTTTTAAAGAAAAAAGCCTTACTATACTATGTCGTTTTTTTAAAGAAAAAAGCCTTACTATACTATGTCGGTTTTTAAAGAAAATAGCCTTACTATACTATGTCGGTTTTTAAGAAAATAGCCTTACTATACCATGTCGTTTTTTTTTTTAAAAGCCTTACTAGACTATGTCGTTTTTTAAAGAAAAAAGCCTTACTATACTATGTCGTTTTTTTAAAGAAAAAAGCCTTACTATACTATGTCGGTTTTTAAAGAAAATAGCCTTACTATACTATGTCGTTTTTTTTTTTTTTAAAAGCCTTACTATACTATGTCGTTTTTTAAAGAAAAAAGCCTTACTATACTATGTCGTTTTTTTAAAGAAAAAAGCCTTACTATACTATGTCGTTTTTGTAAAGAAAAAAGCCTTACTATACTATGTCGGTTTTTAAGAAAATAGCCTTACTATACCATGTCGGTTTTTTTTTTTTAAAAGCCTTACTATACTATGTCGTTTTTTAAAGAAAAAAGCCTTACGATACTATGTCGTTTTTTAAGAAAAAAGCCTTACTATACTATGTCGTTTTTTAAGAAAAAAGCCTTACTATACTACGTCGTTTTTTTAAAGAAAAAAGCCTTACTATACTATGTCGGTTTTTAAAGAAAATAGCCTTACTATACTATGTCGTTTTTTTTTTTTAAAAGCCTTACTATACTATGTCGTTTTTTAAAGAAAAAAGACTTACTATACTATGTCGTTTTTTTAAAGAAAAAAGCCTTACTATACTATGTTGTTTTTTAAAGAAAAAAGCCTTACTATACTATGTCCTTTTTTCTAAGAAAAAAGCCTTACTATACTATGTCGTTTTTGTAAAGAAAAAAGCCTTACTATACTATGTCGGTTTTTAAGAAAATAGCCTTACTATACCATGTCGGGTTTTTTTTTTAAAAAGCCTTACTATACTATGTCGTTTTTTAAAGAAAAAAGCCTTACTATACTATGTCGTTTTTTCTAAGAAAAAAGCCTTACTATACTATGTCGTTTTTTAAGAAAAAAGCCTTACTATACTATGTCGTTTTTTAAAGAAAAAAGCCTTACTATACTATGTCGTTTTTTTAAAGAAAAAAGCCTTACTATACTATGTCGTTTTTTTAAAGAAAAAAGCCTTACTATACTATGTCGTTTTTTTAAAGAAAAAAGCCTTACTATACTATGTCGTTTTTTCTAAGAAAAAAGCCTTACTATACTATGTCGTTTTTTAAGAAAAAAGCCTTACTATACTATGTCGTTTTTTAAGAAAAAAGCCTTACTATACTATGTCGTTTTTTAAGAAAAAAGCCTTACTATACTATGTCGTTTTTTTAAAGAAAAAAGCCTTACTATACTATGTCGTTTTTTAAAGAAAAAAGCCTTACTATACTATGTCGTTTTTTTAAAGAAAAAAGCCTTACTATGTCGGTTTTTAAGAAAAAAGCCTTACTATACTATGTCGTTTTTTTAAAGAAAAAAGCCTTACTATACTATGTCGTTTTTTAAAGAAAAAAGCCTTACTATACTATGTCGTTTTTTCTAAGAAAAAAGCCTTACTATACTATGTCGTTTTTTAAGAAAAAAGCCTTACTATACTATGTCGTTTTTTAAGAAAAAAGCCTTACTATACTATGTCGTTTTTTAAGAAAAAAGCCTTACTATACTATGTCGTTTTTTAAGAAAAAAGCCTTACTATACTATGTCGGTTTTTAAGAAAAAAGCCTTACTATACTATGTCGTTTTTTTAAAGAAAAAAGCCTTACTATACTATGTCGTTTTTTTAAAGAAAAAAGCCTTACTATACTATGTCGTTTTTTTAAAGAAAAAAGCCTTACCATACTATGTCGTTTTTTAAAGAAAAAAGCCTTACTATACTATGTCGTTTTTTTTTTTTAAAAGCCTTACTATACTATGTCGTTTTTTAAAGAAAAAAGCCTTACTATACTATGTCGTTTTTTTAAAGAAAAAAGCCTTACTATACTATGTCGTTTTTTTAAAGAAAAAAGCCTTACTATACTATGTCGTTTTTTAAAGAAAAAAGCCTTACTATACTATGTCGTTTTTTTAAAGAAAAAAGCCTTACTATACTATGTCGTTTTTGTAAAGAAAAAAGCCTTACTATACTATGTCGGTTTTTAAGAAAATAGCCTTACTATACCAAGTCGGGTTTTTTTTTTAAAAAGCCTTACTATACTATGTCGTTTTTTAAAGAAAAAAGCCTTACTATACTATGTCGTTTTTTCTAAGAAAAAAGCCTTACTTTACTATGTCGTTTTTTAAGAAAAAAGCCTGACTATACTATGTCGTTTTTTAAGAAAAAAGCCTTACTATACTATGTCGTTTTTTAAGAAAAAAGCCTTGATATACTATGTCGTTTTTTTAAAGAAAAAAGCCTTACTATACTATGTCGTTTTTTAAAGAAAATAGCCTTACTATACTATGTCGTTTTTTTTTAAAAAGCCTTACTATACTATGTCGTTTTTTAAAGAAAAAAGCCTTACTATACTATGTCGTTTTTTTAAAGAAAAAAGCCTTACTATACTATGTCGGTTTTTAAAGAAAATAGCCTTACTATACTATGTCGTTTTTTTTTTTTAAAAGCCTTACTATACTATGTCGTTTTTTAAAGAAAAAAGCCTTACTATACTATGTCGTTTTTGTAAAGAAAAAAGCCTTACTATACTATGTCGGTTTTTAAGAAAATAGCCTTACTATACCAAGTCGGGTTTTTTTTTAAAAAGCCTT
This sequence comes from Stigmatopora argus, assembly GCF_051989625.1. Classification (NCBI taxonomy): domain Eukaryota; kingdom Metazoa; phylum Chordata; class Actinopteri; order Syngnathiformes; family Syngnathidae; genus Stigmatopora; species Stigmatopora argus. Next base: position 23,768,074 of record NC_135389.1, on the reverse strand, counting down.
ACTATACTATGTCGTTTTTTAAAGAAAAAAGCCTTACTATACTATGTCGTTTTTTCTAAGAAAAAAGCCTTACTATACTATGTCGTTTTTTAAGAAAAAAGCCTTACTATACTATGTCGTTTTTTAAGAAAAAAGCCTTACTATACTATGTCGTTTTTTAAGAAAAAAGCCTTGATATACTATGTCGTTTTTTTAAAGAAAAAAGCCTTACTATACTATGTCGTTTTTTAAAGAAAATAGCCTTACTATACTATGTCGTTTTTTTTTAAAAAGCCTTACTATACTATGTCGTTTTTTAAAGAAAAAAGCCTTACTATACTATGTCGTTTTTTTAAAGAAAAAAGCCTTACTATACTATGTCGGTTTTTAAAGAAAATAGCCTTACTATACTATGTCGTTTTTTTTTTTTAAAAAGCCTTACTATACTATGTCGTTTTTTAAAGAAAAAAGCCTTACTATACTATGTCGTTTTTTTAAAGAAAAAAGCCTTACTATACTATGTCGTTTTTGTAAAGAAAAAAGCCTTACTATACTATGTCGGTTTTTAAGAAAATAGCCTTACTTTACCATGTCGTTTTTTTTTTTAAAAAGCCTTACTATACTATGTCGTTTTTTAAAGAAAAAAGCCTTACTATACTATGTCGTTTTTTTAAAGAAAAAAGCCTTACTATACTATGTCGGTTTTTAAGAAAAAAGCCTTACTATACTATGTCGTTTTTTTAAAGAAAAAAGCCTTACTATACTATGTCGTTTTTTAAAGAAAATAGCCTTACTATACTATGTCGTTTTTTTTTTTAAAAAGCCTTACTATACTATGTCGTTTTTTAAAGAAAAAAGCCTTACTATACTATGTCGTTTTTTAAGAAAAAAGCCTTACTATACTATGTCGTTTTTTAAGAAAAAAGCCTTACTATACTATGTCGTTTTTTAAGAAAAAAGCCTTACTATACTATGTCGTTTTTTAAGAAAAAAGCCTTACTATACTATGTCGGTTTTTAAGAAAAAAGCCTTACTATACTATGTCGTTTTTTTAAAGAAAAAAGCCTTACTATACTATGTCGTTTTTTTAAAGAAAAAAGCCTTACTATACTATGTCGTTTTTTTAAAGAAAAAAGCCTTACCATACTATGTCGTTTTTTAAAGAAAATAGCCTTACTATACTATGTCGTTTTTTTTTTAAAAGCCTTACTATACTATGTCGTTTTTTAAAGAAAAAAGCCTTACTATACTATGTCGTTTTTTTAAAGAAAAAAGCCTTACTATACTATGTCGGTTTTTAAAGAAAATAGCCTTACTATACTATGTCGTTTTTTTTTTTAAAAAGCCTTACTATACTATGTCGTTTTTTAAAGAAAAAAGCCTTACTATACTATGTCGTTTTTTTAAAGAAAAAAGCCTTACTATACTATGTCGTTTTTGTAAAGAAAAAAGCCTTACTATACTATGTCGGTTTTTAAGAAAATAGCCTTACTTTACCATGTCGTTTTTTTTTTAAAAAGCCTTACTATACTATGTCGTTTTTTAAAGAAAAAAGCCTTACTATACTATGTCGTTTTTTTAAAGAAAAAAGCCTTACTATACTATGTCGGTTTTTAAGAAAAAAGCCTTACTATACTATGTCGTTTTTTTAAAGAAAAAAGCCTTACTATACTATGTCGTTTTTTAAAGAAAATAGCCTTACTATACTATGTCGTTTTTTTTTTAAAAAGCCTTACTATACTATGTCGTTTTTTAAAGAAAAAAGCCTTACTATACTATGTCGTTTTTTAAGAAAAAAGCCTTACTATACTATGTCGTTTTTTAAGAAAAAAGCCTTACTATACTATGTCGTTTTTTAAGAAAAAAGCCTTACTATACTATGTCGTTTTTTAAGAAAAAAGCCTTACTATACTATGTCGGTTTTTAAGAAAAAAGCCTTACTATACTATGTCGTTTTTTTAAAGAAAAAAGCCTTACTATACTATGTCGTTTTTTTAAAGAAAAAAGCCTTACTATACTATGTCGTTTTTTTAAAGAAAAAAGCCTTACCATACTATGTCGTTTTTTAAAGAAAAAAGCCTTACTATACTATGTCGTTTTTTTTTTTTAAAAGCCTTACTATACTATGTCGTTTTTTAAAGAAAAAAGCCTTACTATACTATGTCGTTTTTTTAAAGAAAAAAGCCTTACTATACTATGTCGTTTTTTTAAAGAAAAAAGCCTTACTATACTATGTCGGTTTTTAAAGAAAATAGCCTTACTATACTATGTCGTTTTTTTTTTTAAAAAGCCTTACTATACTATGTCGTTTTTTAAAGAAAAAAGCCTTACTATACTATGTCGTTTTTTTAAAGAAAAAAGCCTTACTATACTATGTCGTTTTTTAAAGAAAAAAGCCTTACTATACTATGTCGTTTTTTCTAAGAAAAAAGCCTTACTATACTATGTCGTTTTTTAAGAAAAAAGCCTTACTATACTATGTCGTTTTTTAAGAAAAAAGCCTTACTATACTATGTCGTTTTTTAAGAAAAAAGCCTTGATATACTATGTCGTTTTTTTAAAGAAAAAAGCCTTACTATACTATGTCGGTTTTTAAAGAAAATAGCCTTACTATACTATGTCGTTTTTTTTTTAAAAAGCCTTACTATACTATGTCGTTTTTTAAAGAAAAAAGCCTTACTATACTATGTCGTTTTTTTAAAGAAAAAAGCCTTACTATACTATGTCGGTTTTTAAAGAAAATAGCCTTACTATACTATGTCGTTTTTTTTTTTTAAAAAGCCTTACTATACTATGTCGTTTTTTAAAGAAAAAAGCCTTACTATACTATGTCGTTTTTTCTAAGAAAAAAGCCTTACTATACTATGTCGTTTTTTAAGAAAAAAGCCTTACTATACTATGTCGTTTTTTAAGAAAAAAGCCTTGATATACTATGTCGGTTTTTAAAGAAAATAGCCTTACTATACTATGTCGTTTTTTTTTTTAAAAAGCCTTACTATACTATGTCGTTTTTTTAAGAAAAAAGCCTTACTATACTATGTCGTTTTTTAAAGAAAAAAGCCTTACTATACTATGTCGTTTTTTCTAAGAAAAAGCCTTACTATACTATGTCGTTTTTTAAAGAAAAAAGCCTTACTATACTATGTCGTTTTTTTAATGAAAAAAGCCTTACTATACTATGTCGTTTTTTTAAAGAAAAAAGCCTTACTATACTATGTCGTTTTTTCTAAGAAAAAAGCCTTACTATACTATGTCGTTTTTTAAGAAAAAAGCCTTACTATACTATGTCGTTTTTTAAAAAAAAAGCCTTACTATACTATGTCGTTTTTTAAGAAAAAAGCCTTACTATACTATGTCGTTTTTTCTAAGAAAAAAGCCTTACTATACTATGTCGTTTTTTAAGAAAAAAGCCTTACTATACTATGTCGTTTTTTAAGAAAAAAGCCTTACTATACTATGTCGTTTTTTAAGAAAAAAGCCTTACTATACTATGTCGTTTTTTAAAGAAAAAAGCCTTACTATACTATGTCGTTTTTTTAATGAAAAAAGCCTTACTATACTATGTCGTTTTTTTAAAGAAAAAAGCCTTACTATACTATGTCGTTTTTTAAAGAAAAAAGCCTTACTATACTATGTCGTTTTTTTAAAGAAAAAAGCCTAACTTTACTATGTCGTTTTTTTCTAAGAAAAAAGCCTTACTATACCATGTCGTTTTTTTTAAGAAAAAAGCCTTACTATACCATGTCGTTTTTTCTAAGAAAAAAGCCTTACTATACTATGTCGTTTTTTAAAGAAAAAAGCCTTACTATACTATGTCGTTTTTTTAAAGAAAAAAGCCTTACTATACTATGTCGTTTTTTTAAAGAAAAAAGCCTTACTATACTATGTCGTTTTTTCTAAGAAAAAAGCCTTACTATACTATGTCGTTTTTTAAGAAAAAAGCCTTACTATACTATGTCGTTTTTTAAGAAAAAAGCCTTACTATACTATGTCGTTTTTTAAAGAAAAAAGCCTTACTATACTATGTCGTTTTTTCTAAGAAAAAAGCCTTACTATACTATGTCGTTTTTTAAGAAAAAAGCCTTACTATACTATGTCGTTTTTTAAGAAAAAAGCCTTACTATACTATGTCGTTTTTTAAAGAAAAAAGCCTTACTATACTATGTCGTTTTTTTAAAGAAAAAAGCCTTACTATACTATGTCGTTTTTTTAAAGAAAAAAGCCTTACTATACTATGTCGTTTTTTCTAAGAAAAAAGCCTTACTATACTATGTCGTTTTTTAAAGAAAAAAGCCTTACTATACTATGTCGTTTTTTTAAAGAAAAAAGCCTTACTATACTATGTCGTTTTTTTAAAGAAAAAAGCCTTACTATACTATGTCGTTTTTTCTAAGAAAAAAGCCTTACTATACTATGTCGTTTTTTAAAGAAAAAAGCCTTACTATACTATGTCGTTTTTTTAAAGAAAAAAGCCTTACTATACTATGTCGTTTTTTTAAAGAAAAAAGCCTTACTATACTATGTCGTTTTTTCTAAGAAAAAAGCCTTACTATACTATGTCGTTTTTTAAGAAAAAAGCCTTACTATACTATGTCGTTTTTTAAGAAAAAAGCCTTACTATACTATGTCGTTTTTTAAGAAAAAAGCCTTACTATACTATGTCGTTTTTTTAAAGAAAAAAGCCTTACTATACTATGTCGTTTTTTTAAAGAAAAAAGCCTTACTATACTATGTCGTTTTTTAAAGAAAAAAGCCTTACTATACTATGTCGTTTTTTTAAAGAAAAAAGCCTTACTATACTATGTCGGTTTTTAAGAAAAAAGCCTTACTATACTATGTCGTTTTTTTAAAGAAAAAAGCCTTACTATACTATGTCGTTTTTTAAAGAAAAAAGCCTTACTATACTATGTCGTTTTTTCTAAGAAAAAAGCCTTACTATACTATGTCGTTTTTTAAGAAAAAAGCCTTACTATACTATGTCGTTTTTTAAGAAAAAAGCCTTACTATACTATGTCGTTTTTTAAGAAAAAAGCCTTACTATACTATGTCGTTTTTTAAGAAAAAAGCCTTACTATACTATGTCGGTTTTTAAGAAAAAAGCCTTACTATACTATGTCGTTTTTTTAAAGAAAAAAGCCTTACTATACTATGTCGTTTTTTTAAAGAAAAAAGCCTTACTATACTATGTCGTTTTTTTAAAGAAAAAAGCCTTACCATACTATGTCGTTTTTTAAAGAAAAAAGCCTTACTATACTATGTCGTTTTTTTTTTTTAAAAGCCTTACTATACTATGTCGTTTTTTTAAAGAAAAAAGCCTTACTATACTATGTCGTTTTTTTAAAGAAAAAAGCCTTACTATACTATGTCGTTTTTTTAAAGAAAAAAGCCTTACTATACTATGTCGGTTTTTAAAGAAAATAGCCTTACTATACTGTCGTTTTTTTTTTTAAAAAGCCTTACTATACTATGTCGTTTTTTAAAGAAAAAAGCCTTACTATACTATGTCGTTTTTTTAAAGAAAAAAGCCTTACTATACTATGTCGTTTTTGTAAAGAAAAAAGCCTTACTATACCATGTCGGGTTTTTTTTTAAAAAGCCTTACTATACTATGTCGTTTTTTAAAGAAAAAAGCCTTACTATACTATGTCGTTTTTTCTAAGAAAAAAGCCTTACTATACTATGTCGTTTTTTAAGAAAAAAGCCTTACTATACTATGTCGTTTTTTAAGAAAAAAGCCTTACTATACTATGTCGTTTTTTAAGAAAAAAGCCTTGATATACTATGTCGTTTTTTTAAAGAAAAAAGCCTTACTATACTATGTCGGTTTTTAAAGAAAATAGCCTTACTATACTATGTCGTTTTTTTTTTAAAAAGCCTTACTATACTATGTCGTTTTTTAAAGAAAAAAGCCTTACTATACTATGTCGTTTTTTTAAAGAAAAAAGCCTTACTATACTATGTCGGTTTTTAAAGAAAATAGCCTTACTATACTATGTCGTTTTTTTTTTTAAAAAGCCTTACTATACTATGTCGTTTTTTAAAGAAAAAAGCCTTACTATACTATGTCGTTTTTTTAAAGAAAAAAGCCTTACTATACTATGTCGTTTTTTAAAGAAAAAAGCCTTACTATACTATGTCGTTTTTTCTAAGAAAAAAGCCTTACTATACTATGTCGTTTTTTAAGAAAAAAGCCTTACTATACTATGTCGTTTTTTAAGAAAAAAGCCTTACTATACTATGTCGTTTTTTAAGAAAAAAGCCTTGATATACTATGTCGTTTTTTTAAAGAAAAAAGCCTTACTATACTATGTCGGTTTTTAAAGAAAATAGCCTTACTATACTATGTCGTTTTTTTTTTAAAAAGCCTTACTATACTATGTCGTTTTTTAAAGAAAAAAGCCTTACTATACTATGTCGTTTTTTTAAAGAAAAAAGCCTTACTATACTATGTCGGTTTTTAAAGAAAATAGCCTTACTATACTATGTCGTTTTTTTTTTTAAAAAGCCTTACTATACTATGTCGTTTTTTAAAGAAAAAAGCCTTACTATACTATGTCGTTTTTTCTAAGAAAAAAGCCTTACTATACTATGTCGTTTTTTAAGAAAAAAGCCTTACTATACTATGTCGTTTTTTAAGAAAAAAGCCTTGATATACTATGTCGGTTTTTAAAGAAAAAAGCCTTACTATACTATGTCGTTTTTTCTAAGAAAAAAGCCTTACTATACTATGTCGTTTTTTCTAAGAAAAAAGCCTTACTATACTATGTCGTTTTTTAAGAAAAAAGCCTTACTATACTATGTCGTTTTTTAAGAAAAAAGCCTTACTATACTATGTCGTTTTTTAAAGAAAAAAGCCTTACTATACTATGTCGTTTTTTTAATGAAAAAAGCCTTACTATACTATGTCGTTTTTTAAAGAAAAAAGCCTTACTATACTATGTCGTTTTTTTAAAGAAAAAAGCCTAACTTTACTGTCGTTTTTTTCTAAGAAAAAAGCCTTACTATACTATGTCGTTTTTTTCTAAGAAAAAAGCCTTACTATACTATGTCGTTTTTTTCTAAGAAAAAAGCCTTACTATACTATGTCGTTTTTTTAAAGAAAAAAGCCTTACTATACTATGTCGGTTTTTAAAGAAAAAAGCCTTACTATACTATGTCGTTTTTTTAAAGAAAAAAGCCTTACTATACTATGTCGGTTTTTAAAGAAAATAGCCTTACTATACTATGTCGTTTTTTTTTTTTTAAAAAGCCTTACTATACTATGTCGTTTTTTAAAGAAAAAAGCCTTACTATACTATGTCGTTTTTTCTAAGAAAAAAGCCTTACTATACTATGTCGTTTTTTAAGAAAAAAGCCTTACTATACTATGTCGTTTTTTAAGAAAAAAGCCTTGATATACTATGTCGGTTTTTAAAGAAAATAGCCTTACTATACTATGTCGTTTTTTTTTTTAAAAAGCCTTACTATACTATGTCGTTTTTTTAAGAAAAAAGCCTTACTATACTATGTCGTTTTTTAAAGAAAAAAGCCTTACTATACTATGTCGTTTTTTCTAAGAAAAAGCCTTACTATACTATGTCGTTTTTTAAAGAAAAAAGCCTTACTATACTATGTCGTTTTTTTAATGAAAAAAGCCTTACTATACTATGTCGTTTTTTTTAAAGAAAAAAGCCTTACTATACTATGTCGTTTTTTCTAAGAAAAAAGCCTTACTATACTATGTCGTTTTTTAAGAAAAAAGCCTTACTATACTATGTCGTTTTTTTAAAAAAAAGCCTTACTATACTATGTCGTTTTTTAAGAAAAAAGCCTTACTATACTATGTCGTTTTTTCTAAGAAAAAAGCCTTACTATACTATGTCGTTTTTTAAGAAAAAAGCCTTACTATACTATGTCGTTTTTTAAGAAAAAAGCCTTACTATACTATGTCGTTTTTTAAGAAAAAAGCCTTACTATACTATGTCGTTTTTTAAAGAAAAAAGCCTTACTATACTATGTCGTTTTTTTAATGAAAAAAGCCTTACTATACTATGTCGTTTTTTTAAAGAAAAAAGCCTTACTATACTATGTCGTTTTTTTAAAGAAAAAAGCCTTACTATACTATGTCGTTTTTTTAAAGAAAAAAGCCTAACTTTACTATGTCGTTTTTTTCTAAGAAAAAAGCCTTACTATACCATGTCGTTTTTTTTAAGAAAAAAGCCTTACTATACCATGTCCTTTTTTCTAAGAAAAAAGCCTTACTATACTATGTCGTTTTTTAAAGAAAAAAGCCTTACTATACTATGTCGTTTTTTTAAAGAAAAAAGCCTTACTATACTATGTCGTTTTTTTAAAGAAAAAAGCCTTACTATACTATGTCGTTTTTTCTAAGAAAAAAGCCTTACTATACTATGTCGTTTTTTAAGAAAAAAGCCTTACTATACTATGTCGTTTTTTAAGAAAAAAGCCTTACTATACTATGTCGTTTTTTAAAGAAAAAAGCCTTACTATACTATGTCGTTTTTTCTAAGAAAAAAGCCTTACTATACTATGTCGTTTTTTAAGAAAAAAGCCTTACTATACTATGTCGTTTTATAAGAAAAAAGCCTTACTATACTATGTCGTTTTTTAAAGAAAAAAGCCTTACTATACTATGTCGTTTTTTTAAAGAAAAAAGCCTTACTATACTATGTCGTTTTTTTAAAGAAAAAAGCCTTACTATACTATGTCGTTTTTTCTAAGAAAAAAGCCTTACTATACTATGTCGTTTTTTTAAAGAAAAAAGCCTTACTATACTATGTCGTTTTTTTAAAGAAAAAAGCCTTACTATACTATGTCGTTTTTTCTAAGAAAAAAGCCTTACTATACTATGTCGTTTTTTAAGAAAAAAGCCTTACTATACTATGTCGTTTTTTAAGAAAAAAGCCTTACTATACTATGTCGTTTTTTAAAAAAAAGCCTTACTATACTATGTCGTTTTTTAAGAAAAAAGCCTTACTATACTATGTCGTTTTTTTAAAGAAAAAAGCCTTACTATACTATGTCGTTTTTTTAAAGAAAAAAGCCTTACTATACTATGTCGTTTTTTAAAGAAAAAAGCCTTACTATACTATGTCGTTTTTTTAAAGAAAAAAGCCTAACTTTACTATGTCGTTTTTTAAAGAAAAAAGCCTTACTATACTATGTTGTTTTTTAAAGAAAAAAGCCTTACTATACTATGTCCTTTTTTCTAAGAAAAAAGCCTTACTATACTATGTCGTTTTTTAAGAAAAAAGCCTTACTATACCATGTCGTTTTTTCTAAGAAAAAAGCCTTACTATACTATGTTGTTTTTTTAAAGAAAAAAGCCTTACTATACTATGTCGTTTTTTAAAGAAAAAAGCCTTACTATACTATGTCGTTTTTTAAAAGAAAAAAGCCTTACTATACTATGTCGTTTTTTTAAAGAAAAAAGCCTTACTATACTATGTCGTTTTTTTTAAGAAAAAAGCCTTACCATACTATGTCGTTTTTTAAAGAAAAAAGCCTTACTATACTATGTCGTTTTTTCTAAGAAAAAAGCCTTACTATACTATGTCGTTTTTTAAAGAAAAAAGCCTTACTATACTATGTCGTTTTTTTAAAGAAAAAAGCCTTACTATACTATGTCGTTTTTTTAAAGAAAAAAGCCTTACTATACTATGTCGTTTTTTTTAAGAAAAAAGCCTTACCATACTATGTCGTTTTTTAAAGAAAAAAGCCTTACTATACTATGTCGTTTTTTAAAGAAAAAAGCCTTACTATACTATGTCGTTTTTTTAAAGAAAAAAGCCTTACTATACTATGTCGTTTTTTCTAAGAAAAAAGCCTTACTATACTATGTCGTTTTTTAAAGAAAAAAGCCTTACTATACTATGTCGTTTTTTTAAAGAAAAAAGCCTTACTATACTATGTCGTTTTTTTAAAGAAAAAAGCCTTACTATACTATGTCGTTTTTTAAGAAAAAAGCCTTACTATACTATGTCGTTTTTTAAGAAAAAAGCCTTACTATACTATGTCGTTTTCTTTAAGAAAAAAGCCTTACTATACCATGTCGTTTTTTCTAAGAAAAAAGCCTTACTATACTATGTCGTTTTTTAAAGAAAAAAGCCTTACTATACTATGTCGTTTTTTTAAAGAAAAAAGCCTTACTATACTATGTCGTTTTTTTAAAGAAAAAAGCCTTACTATACTATGTCGTTTTTTCTAAGAAAAAAGCCTTACTATACTATGTCGTTTTCTAAGAAAAAAGCCTTACTATACTATGTCGTTTTCTTTAAGAAAAAAGCCTTACTATACCATGTCGTTTTTTCTAAGAAAAAAGCCTTACTATACTATGTCGTTTTTTAAAGAAAAAAGCCTTACTATACTATGTCGTTTTTTTAAAGAAAAAAGCCTTACTATACTATGTCGTTTTTTTAAAGAAAAAAGCCTTACTATACTATGTCGTTTTTTAAGAAAAAAGCCTTACTATACTATGTCGTTTTTTAAGAAAAAAGCCTTACTATACTATGTCGTTTTTTAAAGAAAAAAGCCTTACTATACTATGTCGTTTTTTCTAAGAAAAAAGCCTTACTATACTATGTCGTTTTTTAAAAAAAAGCCTTACTATACTATGTCGTTTTTTAAGAAAAAAGCCTTACTATACTATGTCGTTTTTTAAAGAAAAAAGCCTTACTATACTATGTCGTTTTTTTAAAGAAAAAAGCCTTACTATACTATGTCGTTTTTTTAAAGAAAAAAGCCTTACTATACTATGTCGTTTTTTCTAAGAAAAAAGCCTTACTATACTATGTCGTTTTTTAAAGAAAAAAGCCTTACTATACTATGTCGTTTTTTTAAAGAAAAAAGCCTTACTATACTATGTCGTTTTTTTAAAGAAAAAAGCCTTACTATACTATGTCGTTTTTTCTAAGAAAAAAGCCTTACTATACTATGTCGTTTTTTAAGAAAAAAGCCTTACTATACTATGTCGTTTTTTAAGAAAAAAGCCTTACTATACTATGTCGTTTTTTAAGAAAAAAGCCTTACTATACTATGTCGTTTTTTTAAAGAAAAAAGCCTTACTATACTATGTCGTTTTTTTAAAGAAAAAAGCCTTACTATACTATGTCGTTTTTTAAAGAAAAAAGCCTTACTATACTATGTCGTTTTTTTAAAGAAAAAAGCCTTACTATACTATGTCGTTTTTTTAAAGAAAAAAGCCTTACTATACTATGTCGTTTTTTTAAAGAAAAAAGCCTTACTATACTATGTCGTTTTTTAAAGAAAAAAGCCTTACTATACTATGTCGTTTTTTCTAAGAAAAAAGCCTTACTATACTATGTCGTTTTTTAAGAAAAAAGCCTTACTATACTATGTCGTTTTTTAAGAAAAAAGCCTTACTATACTATGTCGTTTTTTAAGAAAAAAGCCTTACTATACTATGTCGTTTTTTAAGAAAAAAGCCTTACTATACTATGTCGGTTTTTAAGAAAAAAGCCTTACTATACTATGTCGTTTTTTTAAAGAAAAAAGCCTTACTATACTATGTCGTTTTTTTAAAGAAAAAAGCCTTACTATACTATGTCGTTTTTTTAAAGAAAAAAGCCTTACCATACTATGTCGTTTTTTAAAGAAAAAAGCCTTACTATACTATGTCGTTTTTTTTTTTAAAAGCCTTACTATACTATGTCGTTTTTTAAAGAAAAAAGCCTTACTATACTATGTCGTTTTTTTAAAGAAAAAAGCCTTACTATACTATGTCGTTTTTTTAAAGAAAAAAGCCTTACTATACTATGTCGGTTTTTAAAGAAAATAGCCTTACTATACTATGTCGTTTTTTAAGAAAAAAGCCTTGATATACTATGTCGTTTTTTAAAAGAAAAAAGCCTTACTCTACTATGTCGGTTTTTAAAGAAAATAGCCTTACTATACTATGTCGTTTTTTTTTTAAAAAGCCTTACTATACTATGTCGTTTTTTAAAGAAAAAAGCCTTACTATACTATGTCGTTTTTGTAAAGAAAAAAGCCTTACTATACTATGTCGGTTTTTAAGAAAATAGCCTTACTATACCATGTCGTTTTTTCTAAGAAAAAAGCCTTACTATACTATGTTGTTTTTTTAAAGAAAAAAGCCTTACTATACTATGTCGTTTTTTAAAGAAAAAAGCCTTACTATACTATGTCGTTTTTTTAAAGAAAAAAGCCTTACTATACTATGTCGTTTTTGTAAAGAAAAAAGCCTTACTATACTATGTCGGTTTTTAAGAAAATAGCCTTACTATACCATGTCGGTTTTTTTTTTAAAAAAGCCTTACTATACTATGTCGTTTTTTAAAGAAAAAAGCCTTACTATACTATGTCGTTTTTTCTAAGAAAAAAGCCTTACTATACTATGTCGTTTTTTAAGAAAAAAGCCTTACTATACTATGTCGTTTTTTAAGAAAAAAGCCTTGATATACTATGTCGTTTTTTTAAAGAAAAAAGCCTTACTATACTATGTCGGTTTTTAAAGAAAATAGCCTTACTATACTATGTCGTTTTTTTTTTAAAAAGCCTTACTATACTATGTCGTTTTTTAAAGAAAAAAGCCTTACTATACTATGTCGTTTTTTTAAAGAAAAAAGCCTTACTATACTATGTCGTTTTTGTAAAGAAAAAAGCCTTACTATACTATGTCGGTTTTTAAGAAAATAGCCTTACTCTACCATGTCGTTTTTTTTTTTAAAAAGCCTTACTATACTATGTCGTTTTTTAAAGAAAAAAGCCTTACTATACTATGTCGTTTTTTTAAAGAAAAAAGCCTTACTATACTATGTCGTTTTTTTAAAGAAAAAAGCCTTACTATACTATGTCGGTTTTTAAGAAAAAAGCCTTACTATACTATGTCGTTTTTTTAAAGAAAAAAGCCTTACTATACTATGTCGTTTTTTAAAGAAAAAAGCCTTACTATACTATGTCGTTTTTTCTAAGAAAAAAGCCTTACTATACTATGTCGTTTTTTAAGAAAAAAGCCTTACTATACTATGTCGTTTTTTAAGAAAAAAGCCTTACTATACTATGTCGTTTTTTAAGAAAAAAGCCTTACTATACTATGTCGTTTTTTAAGAAAAAAGCCTTACTATACTATGTCGTTTTTTAAGAAAAAAGCCTTACTATACTATGTCGGTTTTTAAGAAAAAAGCCTTACTATACTATGTCGTTTTTTTAAAGAAAAAAGCCTTACTATACTATGTCGTTTTTTTAAAGAAAAAAGCCTTACTATACTATGTCGTTTTTTTAAAGAAAAAAGCCTTACCATACTATGTCGTTTTTTAAAGAAAAAAGCCTTACTATACTATGTCGTTTTTTTTTTTTTTAAAAGCCTTACTATACTATGTCGTTTTTTAAACAAAAAAGCCTTACTATACTATGTCGTTTTTTTAAAGAAAAAAGCCTTACTATACTATGTCGTTTTTTTAAAGAAAAAAGCCTTACTATACTATGTCGGTTTTTAAAGAAAATAGCCTTACTATACTATGTCGTTTTTTTTTTTAAAAAGCCTTACTATACTATGTCGTTTTTTAAAGAAAAAAGCCTTACTATACTATGTCGTTTTTTCTAAGAAAAAAGCCTTACTATACTATGTCGTTTTTTCTAAGAAAAAAGCCTTACTATACTATGTCGTTTTTTAAGAAAAAAGCCTTACTATACTATGTCGTTTTTTAAAGAAAAAAGCCTTACTATACTATGTCGTTTTTTAAAGAAAAAAGCCTTACTATACTATGTCGTTTTTTTAATGAAAAAAGCCTTACTATACTATGTCGTTTTTTAAAGAAAAAAGCCTTACTATACTATGTCGTTTTTTTAAAGAAAAAAGCCTAACTTTACTATGTCGTTTTTTTCTAAGAAAAAAGCCTTACTATACTATGTCGTTTTTTTAAAGAAAAAAGCCTTACTATACTATGTCGGTTTTTAAAGAAAAAAGCCTTACTATACTATGTCGTTTTTTAAAGAAAAAAGCCTTACTATACTATGTCGTTTTTTAAAGAAAAAAGCCTTACTATACTATGTCGTTTTTTAAAGAAAAAAGCATTACTATAATATGTCGTTTTTTAAAGAAAAAAGCCTTACTATACTATGTCGTTTTTAAAAGAAAAAAGCCTTACTATACTATGTCGTTTTTAAAAGAAAAAAGCCTTACTATACTATGTCGTTTTTTAAAGAAAAAAGCCTTACTATACTATGTTGTTTTTTAAAGAAAAAAGCCTTACTATACTATGTTGTTTTTTAAAGAAAAAAGCCTTACTATACTATGTCGTTTTTTAAAGAAAAAAGCCTTACTATACTATGTCATTTTTTAAAGAAAAAAGCCTTACTATACTATGTCGTTTTTAAAGAAAAAAGCCTATCTTTACTATGTCGTTTTTTAAGAAAAAAGCCTTACTATACTATGTTGTTGTTTTTAAAGAAAAAAAGCCTTACTATACATGGTCGTTTTTATTAAGGAAAAAGCCTTACTATATTATGTCGGGTTTTTTAAAGAAAAAAGCCTTACTGTCCTTTGTCGTTTTTTTTATTTTAAAAAAGCCTTACTATACATGGTCATTTTTTTATTTAAAAAAAGAAGCTTTACTATACATGGTTGTTTTTTAAGAAAAAAAAACCTTACTATACAGGGTCATATTTTTGAGAAAAAAGCCTTACTATATATGGTCATTTTTTGTTTGTTTTTAAAAAAAGCCTTACTATACATTGTCGTTTTTTTTTAAGAAAAAAGCCTTATTATTCATGCTTTTTTAAAGCCTTATTAAACATCGTCATTAAAAAAGCTACATTATATTATACATTATTTGGACAAAAAAAGCACCTGACCACCGTAGTACATAAGTCCCAAAGAGAGAAGAGAAAGCAAGCCAAGGCTCTCTCTCTCTCTCGCTCTTTCTCTCTCTCTCTATTTTTTCTCTCTCTCTCTCTCTCTCTCTCTCTCTCTCTCTCTCTCTCTCTCTCTCTCTCTCTTCGGCCTTTCGAAAGGCTTGAAAATGTTAAGACGCTAATCTTGAGTTTATTTGCGGAACGTTCCACCTTTGCTTTGAAAAGTCCTCCTAATGCGCTTAAGCCAACGCCACACGCACGCGTCAAAGTCCCGGAACAAAACCTGATCGAGAAGAACCGGGCGGAATCGAGTAACGGCACACCGAGCCACCCAAAAAATGGCCCGACGACCCCACCACGCCGACGGCAAGCGAGTCCTCACCTGAAGGCGGAAGCCGCTCCGAAGCCACGTCGGCGAGGTACGGCGAGACCACGGCGGCCGCCAGTCGCTCCAGCCGACGGTAGCGCCGGTCGGACGGCGGGCCGCACTCGCGCACCCCCTGCGAGAAAGCGCTACGTCAGCCGGCCCCCCTCCTTTACTCAAATCGTTCGTACCTTCGTCGGTTCGCACCTGCAACACCAGCAGCATGTGAGTGAGCCCGGGGGGCGCGCCCCCGCCAGCGGCCAGGCTGTCCTCCAGGGGGAGCTGCAGCACCAGCGCATCCCGGAAGGAGAGCAGCGCCATCTGTCTCACCGAAGGCTCCCGACCCTGCGGACCTTACGTTGGGGGAGCGATAAAAGGGGGCGAGGCGCCCGGCTCACCTGAACGGGGTAGAAAATGGCCTGCAGGGTGGGGAGCGTCTCGGTGAAGAAACGCGTCCAGACTCGGGACACGGCCTCCAGTCGCTCTTCCTCGCCTGGCGCCGGTCGGCCGGCCAAGGGAGAGCGACGGTTAGGGGGCGTGGCCACCCTGGGAGGCCCCTCCCCTCACCCGCGGCTCCCCCGACGCTCACCGGCGAGGTAGACGCGTTCCAGGAGTTCGGCCAGGCCGGCCGCCAGCAGCCGGTTCTGAAGACCACATGGTCAGCTTTACCTTTGCCGGACCTGGCCGGGCGTTGCGTTTTCAAGTCTCTTTGCGTTCGTTACCTTGGGTTAAAAAAACATAAATAAATAACTGTCAAAACCATGACTTGACGTGGGAAACAAATGAAACAAATCCGCTGGTACGTATTGATATCAAAGGAAGCACCTGTAAGTAATCGCTGAGGAAGGCGCCCATCTCGCTCTTCAGGAGCCGCCTGGAGGAAGCACAGGAGCGCCATTGGTCGTTGCGGCCGTCCGTGCGTCCGTCCGCTCGCCTCACCTGACGTTTTCGTTGAGCGCGTAGAGCTCGTTGGGCCGCAGGGCTCCGCCCCTGAAGACTTTCATCACCGCCGATTGGACGCTGCGGATGGCGCGGATCATCGCCAACGTTGACCCATCGGGGGGAAATAAACGCCACATTTCATGGAAACGCTCGATCCGCCATTCCCAACAAACCGGACCGGACCGGACGTCAACGGCAGCCAAACATTGGACAAGGAAATGACCCCAAAATATTGAATAGAAAGGCCCACGGGCTCATTTTTGCCATTTTGAGCTCCACAATGTCTCTTAAGCAGTGCGTCGACTCTCTGTCTAATCAAAAGGAGTTGAGTCATGCTGCTTTGGTGTGTGAAAGAGAGACAGGAAGTACGCTAGGTCTCTGTCACTGCCACTTCCTGTCAAACATCCTGCTTATTGCTGACCGGAGCAGGAAGACGCTTTGTTTTTTTGGCAGGAGAAGAGCAAGCTGCTTTATCACAGCTCAAAGGGCTTTTTATTCTCCTACGTACCTGTTCCACAGGGCGCCGTGGCAAACTTGCAAAGCGGCGCCCGCTCCGCCGCCTCCGATTCCGGCGTGGAAGCGGCTCAGGTCGGAGAGAACCGGAGAACTCATGAAGCGAGGCCTGGGCCGCCGGAAGGATCCCATCGACCGCCTCGCCAACAAGCCACCACAAACTTCTTTTTAAAGAAAAAAAGCCATACAATATTAGGTCGTTTTTTCTAAGAAAAAAGCCTTACTATACATAGTAGTTTTTTTAAGAAAAAAGCCTTATTATACATAGTAGTTTTTAAAGAAAAAAGCCTTACTATACTATGTCGTTTTTTAAGAAAAAAGCCTTACAATACTATGTCGTTTTTCTAAGAAAAAAGCCTTACCATACTGTGTTTTTTTAAGAAAAAAGCCTTAGTATACTATGTCGTTTTTTTAAAAGAAAAAAGCCTTACTATACTATGTCGTTTTTTTTAAAAGCCTTACTATACTATGCCGTTTTTTAAAGAAAAAAGCCATACTATACTATGTCGTTTTTTTAAAGAAAAAAGCCATACTATACTATGTCGTTTTTTAAGAAAAAAGCCTTACAATACTATGTCGGTTTTTAAGAAAAAAGCCTTACTATACTATGTCATTTTTTAAAGAAAAAGCCTTACTATACTATGTATTTTTTTCTAAGAAAAAAGCCTTACTATACTATGTCCTTTTTTCTAAGAAAAAAGCCTTACTATACTATGTCGTTTTTTAAGAAAAAAGCCTTACAATACTATGTCGTTTTTTGAAGAAAAAAGGCTTACTATACTATGTCGTTTTTTGAAGAAAAAAGCCTTACTATACTGTCGTTTTTAAAGAAAAAAGCCTAACTTTACTATGTCGTTTTTTAAGAAAAAAGCCTTACTATACTATGTCATTTTTTTTAAAGCCTTACTATACTATGTCGTTTTTTTTTAAAAAAGCCTTACTATACTATGCCGTTTTTAAAGAAAAAAGCCTTACTATACTATGTCGTTTTTTTAAGAAAAAAGCCTTACTGTACTATGTTGTTTTTTAAGAAAAAAGCCTTGCTATACTATTTCATTTTTTTCTAAGAAAAAAGCCTTACTATACATAGTGTTTTTTAGAGAAAAAGCCTTACTATACTACGTCGTTTTTTAAAGAAAAAAAGCCTTGCTATACTATGTCGTTTTTTGAAGAAAAAAGGCTTACTATACTATGTCGTTTTTTTAAGAAAAAAGCCTTACTATACTATGTCGTTTTTTTAAAGAAAAAAGCCTTACTATACTATGTCGTTTTTTTAAAGAAAAAAAGCCTTACTATACTATGTCGTTTTTAAGAAATAAGCCTTACTTTACTGTGTCGTTTTTAGAGAAAAAAGCCTTACTATTTAGTTAGCTCTGGTAAAGGGAGCAAATTCAACTCAAAGGAGGCGGACTCACTCATTCACCCAAAAGATTCAAACCTTTGGCTTTACTCGCTAGATGCAAACGCGGGTGTGTTTTTATTTCAAGCCTATTAGTCAATCATTCGTCTACTAAAATGAGTTTATCACTAGCAGACGTCCCCGTCTAGAAGGAGCGGCGGGGAATGAAAGCCAAGTTCCAAGTATACGCCGTCAAAGCCCATAATTTGGGCCAAGATGCACACCAGGGATTTTCTCACGAGTAGACGTTGATTGGAAGTGCAACACCGTAAACGGCAACAAACTAATCTCAAGTCTCGTGGTGGCAAAGCCGAGCGGAGATCTACTTACGTCCTCCAGAATGCGGGCGAACGAGCCCAAATGCTGTTTCCAAAGGGGGTTCTGCTCTGGTCGGATTTGCCGTGCCCCGGGGCAGGATCCACGGTCTGGCCAGGTCGCGTCACGCCACGTCGTGCGAGAATTAGACTCGATACATCCGCGACTTGGTGTTTTTTTGCTTGGCGCTGTTTTTGATTCGCGCGGTGGGCGGTCCGATGACGTTCGACGGACGAACACCAGTCACGGACCACCGGAAACGGCGCGTACGCCAGACGAGAGGAGAGAGGAAGGATGGTGGCCAACGCGGCCACCTTGCGTCGGAATTGGGACTTTTTTTTTTTCACTAACTTTTCTTAAGGTGGTAGTACAGACGATCCCCTACTTACGAACAAGTTAGGTTCCGAGCGATTGTTCGTAAGTTGCTCAGTGCTATATTTTGTATTATAATTTATGTTTAAGGCCTATATAAGTATATTGAAGGTTTACATAAGTGCATTTGTATGTTTAAGGCTTGTATAAGTAACACACATTGGTTTGTACTGAAAAAAACATTTAATAAAATGGAGAGAATACATACAGTACTGTATACATAGGTATAGTATAAAGTATATAGTATAAAGTATAAAACGGTTCTTTGCGCACTGGAGATACGTTCACGCACTTCCGCACTGCAACGAAGTGGGCAGAGGAAGGTAGATGCTAGGTGAGCTGAGCTCTCACAGCGCCAGGCATCGTCGGTATTAGCAGCGGAAAGAAGCACTACACGGAAAAAGGCGCGCAATACAAAATCGAACTTCCGAACATTTTTCGACATAAACGCAATTTGCAGACAGCGTCTGTACCGGCTTCACGCACCGGTGCATCGCAAATGTAGACTAGCCTGTCGTCAAAGCGTCATTAGAAAAGGACAGAAAAAGAGGCCGCTAACACAAAAGCATGACAGGAAGCAAAGTGAAAAAGAAGCACCATTCTGAAACGTCATTTCTTAAGTCTTTATTAAACATTTATTATACATTAACAAAAATATCATATATTTATATATATATATATATATATATATATATATATATATAGAAAGGCAAAAAAAAGGCATATGAGCAATTGCTCATTAGAAACTTTGTGGCTAACATTAACAGTGCAGTTGACTTGGCAATAACCTTCCTGAGCAATGATATTTGAACCAAATATTGGCAAAGGACACCGAAACGACCGTTTTGGTCTTCTTATTCCAAAAAAGGAAAACAGCTTTTAAACTCCTCGAGGTTGTTTGAAGTTCATGCCAACCGTCTGCTGCGTCACCTGAAGGTTGGACAGATTGCCAAAATCCTGACAAAAAACAACAACAAAAAAGGACACAAGTGGTTAAAACAGGGGTAGGGAACCTATGGCTCGGGAGCCACATGTGGCTCTTTTTTCATGGGTGCATCTGGCTCTTTGCTAACCTGTGAGCTAAAATATGGAAATTGCTGGTGACATAACTGAGATATTACATCTAGAACTGCTTTAAGCTTCTTTTTTTTGCAGTAGACTCTTCTGGAATGCATCCCTTCATTGATTAGCAACAGTATAAGAACCTTTTTAAAAAATATTCAGTTTTTTCCACTTTAAGTGGTGAAATTACAACAACAAAAAATTGAAAATGCACTCGTTTACATGTATGTATTTTGACTTTAAATTTGTAGTATGGCTCACAAGGAAAAACATTGGAAAATATGAATTGTTTGTGGCTCTCTTCGTCCAAAAAGGTTAAAGACCCCTGGGTTAAAAGCAGCAAGTTTGCTTTCCTAAACTATCAACACCAGCAGGGGGCGACGTCGCCGACCCTTTCGATACGGGTCGGCCGGTTGGGCAAAGGCGATTCCACTTACCAGAAGTTTGAGCATCTCCTTGGTGTCGGGGTCCACCTCGATCAGTTCCTGGTCCAAGGCAGAGACCTGCGAGGCACAAAAGTTAGCGACGGAAACGGCGACTCCTCGGTCTCTTGTCGACGAGCACCAGGGTCTGACGGGAAGCGACGACCCGCCAGACACGGAGAAAAGGCTGCCTTTTTCTCTTCCTGTACTTTTACTGCCTCCAGCCACAAGCAGGCCGGCAACACTTTCGATGACAGGGCTGACTGCGGATTACGATCGTATGTCGAGGTACCACTGTATTAATATTTTACTAACTACTACAACACAACCCCAGTGAATAATAGTGATAAATATAAAAATTGAATAGGAACCTTTAGTTGGGAAAAACTACCAACATACCCCCCCATAAATATAGCAAAATGAGTTGAGTGCATTGGTATTTTTCCCTCGGTTTGAAATCTCAAATCCGATGTTGCTCGAGCTAACCTCAGGAACGTAGTTGTCGCGCCTCTCGCGTTCGTCCTCCTGCAACTTGATCGAGATTCCTCGGACGGGGCCTCGCTGGATGCGCTTCATCAGGTGCGTCACGTAACTGCAACGGACGCACGTGCGTCCTTCAGGGGCCTAGCTCGGAAACGCCGTCTCGGGCGAGGAGCCACAACTCACCCGGCAATCTTGTTTCGGAGCTTCTTACTGGGAATGATGGCGATTTCCTCGCACACCCGCTTGTTAGTGTGGAAGTCATTGCCCAGCCGCGTGTAGTACTTCTCGATGATCACCCGAGCCCCCTTCTTCACCGTCTTGGTCCGGACTCGCCCCTAAAAAACACCCATTCACAAAGTCACGTGATGTGCACAAGTGCCTGAGTTGTACCGAAAACGGTAAATTGCTGATTTGTTAAAAGGAACGACGCCGAAGTCGTTGGCGTGCCAGTAAAATACAAAGGACTCCGAAACGGATACATCCGTTTAAGGAATTGTAGTTCAATAATAATTAATAATCAAATAAGTAAACAATTCGACCCAAACTGCCAAAATGGCTTAAAACGGACGGTGAACAATTTGACCAACTCGTTCAACACGAGCAAGTCGCAACAGTTAGGAAAAAGTCCCAAATCGTGCGACACGAGCACGTGGCCTTACAGAAAGCTAAACGTTAGCATTAGCGACCAAAGTCCCCTAAGAGACTTAGACCAAACATTCTCGACGTGGCGGAAACGTAACAACCACAACAAAAATGCTAAATTTGGGAAGCCAAGACGGCAGGTCAAAGCAGACTCACCTAGCGCCCAACCGAACTTGATTAGAAGCCCGAAAATGCCGCAAGTCGGCGCTCGTAGCGTGCTTCCACCACAAAGTCCATTTGGAGACGCCAATCGCGACAAATAAAGCAACGAAAGGGCAAATCAAGTTCCCGAGCACCTCAGATGATTGAAACATGACGAAGTGAAGGGTTTAAACGGGAGGATTACGTCGGATAGCGCAACGAGCTCGTTGAGAAGACACCTACCATGTTGGAAAGGCATGAGCGAAAGGGCCCACGTCATTTCCAGCGGAAATAGATAAACCCGAGCGAGCGAACAGAACCGGACATGCGAATACGGAAGCATTGCGCCACCTTCGGTAGGAGGATCACGATGCGTCCGTTGATGTCCACAGCTATCACTTGAGCGTCGTCACTCGTCGGCCATTTTGTGTCAGCGCCATTCGCTAAAACATAATGTTACTACAGTGTAGTGCAGTCAAATAGCTAAAATTGCTTTGTTTTCCAAGCGATGAGCTCTTAGCACACTGCAAAGATGTTTTAAATTAACAAATTCAATTCCAATGACGGCGATAGACGTCCAATCCATTGTGACTGGAAAAAGTCACAGTGTATTGGACGTCTATCGCCGCCAGGGGCAGCTCACCACAATTGATGAATGATACGAAAGCCGATGGAACAGTCAAAAGATTTTTTTTAATGTGAGATGACAGATATCGTTTACCAAAAAACAAGTTTGTAAATCCGCCCAGGAGTCGGTGGGTTTGGAGTATTTGAAACATCTAACCTTTAATTTATGTGATATCCAGTGTCACGTTCGTGCTGGTCAGGTGACTCTATCAACATGGCCGCCGCACCGTCGGGTGAAGATTTCGCCAATTTGCAGCTTCTTCTCAAGGTTTGAGCAGTCGCCACGCTATTTTGTCGTCGTATGCTAGCTCGGAGGCTCCGAGGCTACGGGTCAAACGGGACCCTAAGACAGCTGGCTCGTATTTGGCTCTTATTTTGGCATTTATTTATCTTTTGAGGCACCATCCAAAGAGTTGGTGAAGGAGCTGTGCGCGCAGAGCTACGAAGAGCCAAGTGCCGCTTCCATTCGCAAAGCTGCCGCCGCGCTAGTCGTCCCCGAAGCTCAGGCATCCCAGGTATAGGACTTCAAGGGGCGGCGGGCAAGGGCCGCCATGATGGGACAGGGGCCTTCTTGTCTTTCCAGCTGCTCCGTTCGCTGCGCGCGCTTTCCGCACACGTCGTCTTCCACAACCTGAACGCGGCCGAGCGCATCGTCCAAATTTTCCCCGATAATTTCCACGCCAGCCTGAAGAACCTGCTAGCCAAGATCTTGCTGGAGAACAGGTGAGCGCCCGCTACGTCGGCTTCCGCTTCCTGCGATCGTCTCATGCGTCTGACCCTTTTCAGCATCGCCTGGAAGACGGACGCCATCAGGAGCCAAGGTGAGTTTCGGGGCCCAAAGCGGGAGCTTTCAAAGCTTCATGCCGCGACCAGTCGATTTTGTAAACCGCTTTGACTTTTTTTTCTTCATCTAATGCACACAGATGATGGAAGCACTATAATAAACACTCATTTGTTTAAACGTTTAGTTCAGGGGTCGGGAACCTTTTTGACGAAGAGAGCCACAAACAATTCATATTTTCCAATGTTATTCCTTGTGAGCCATACTACCAATTTAAAAGTCAAAATACAGACATGTAAACGAGTGCCTTTTCAATTTTGGGGGTAATTTCACCACTTTTAAAGTGGAAAAAACTGAATATTTTTAAAAGATTCTTATGCTGTTGCTCATCAATGAAAGGATGCATTCCAGAAGAGTCTACTGCAACAAAAAAAATGAAGATTAAAGCAGTTCTAGATGTAATATCTCAGTTCTGTCACCAGCGATTTTCATATTTTAGCTCACAGGTTAGCAAATAGCCAGATGCACCCGTCAAAAGAGCCGCATGTGGCTCCCGAGCCATTGGTTCCCTACCTGGTTTAGTTGAATTGGCTACTACATGCACGGTAAACGAGGATCGTCACCCGAACGGCGACCGGAGCAGTTTTTGGCCGACCTTTGTTCGCTATCCACCGGATGGCGGATTTGGTCCGTCACCCGTAGATTGCCTTCCAAGCAATGCACGGCTAAAGTCCCCCATTTTCTGCTCCACATGACTCGACGGCGTAGCCTCGCTCCCCCGGCTGAAATCAACGGACTGGCGGGTGGACATGGTGAGCGGCTCGGACGCGCTCAGCCGTACGTGCGTCCCCACGTGCCTGGTCCGCTTTGAGGTGCGTCGCCACCCGGCGTCCGTCCGTTTGTGCGTCGGCGCTAACGCGAGCCCTTGACAGACGGAGGAGGCGGGCCGGGATTCCGTCTCCGTGGCGACGGTGGAGCTGAGCCGGGAGAGTCTGGACACCATGTTAGACGGGCTGGGACGTATCCGGGACCAACTGTCCGCCGTCGCCGGGAAGTGACGCCGACGTCGGGCGCCTCGTCAAAAATGGGCCGGAGGAAGGAGTCGGTAGGTGCGAGTGAACCTAATCGTCACGGTTGGAATTTTGAAAAGTTGGAAAGATTGATTTCTTTTTTCTCCAAATTTTTGTGACAGCAGGATTCTTTAGTCCACAGGCAGAGTGGTCCATCGGTGGAATATTCATTCGCTGATTCTAATGATATGCGGACTGTCCCACGACGGTCTGGAGGGGTCCCCCCCCCCTGGAAACTGCTGGCCCGTGAATCCAGATCCGTCCTTTGTCGCCTTATCTGCTGGAATCCACCGTGTCTCCTTTGAAGTTTCACCTCTGCTGCTTGGCACCTTGGCGTTACTTCCCCTCAGCGTCCACCATCTGTCTTCTTAACCAACCTCAAAGCAGAAACTCAGACCGAGACCTTTTGTTCATTGTAATCGGGTTAAGAACAATAGTTTTAATCCCACAGTGGTAATATATCAAAATGAAACAGCTAAACTAAAATGAATGAGTAAAATATATCATATTCTTCATCTGTTAGCCTGGCTTCTTTCGGCTACTTCTTTTTTTGGAACCATTTAGCCATGCCTACGCTGTCACACACATGGGACTAGCTCCGGGGTTCCCGACCCCTGGATTAGCTGTTACAATACTCAGCGGAAGGAGCAACACCTGGGTGCCGCCGGGGATTCGGAGCAGGACAAAAGTGCCGGGAGAAGAGGCAACGCTTCTGACCAACCATTCCATCGTGGGATAAGATGAAAGAGCTGTCGGCGCTTACCAGCAACAGAGTCGAGGGGCTCTACTCTGCTACTGTTGTTTTCAGCTCCAGACTACTGAGGAAGTGTGCGGATAAGCTTGGAAGAGTGACTCTGCATATTCTCTACCTCGGTCACAATCTGCAGAAGTTCCCCATCTTGTGGAAGACTTCCTGTGTGTGGTTCCAGTTTTTGGTTCCATTTTCCACTTTCCATTGACTTTGATTTGCTTTGTACTTTTTGCTTTTGCTTTGTTGTTGTGCGGCCTTTACGACTGTACCGTCTAACTTATAACTATGCCTTTTCTTGCTACCGTCACAATGAAATTTCCCGAATACGGGATGAATAAAGTTATCCAATCCAATCCATTGCCAAATGACATTTTCCTCCCTGGTCAAACTGGGATTGCGCATCGTGGCAATAAATTAGTGGACCTCATACTGGCTGGAGCAGAGCCAATCCCTCCGTGTCTATTTCCACCGTGTGGACGGTGAAATCTCCCACGCCCTGAAAGGCAGCACCGTGTTAGTAAAGGCGCCGGACCCGCCGGCGATGGCGACTCACCGGCGCGTCGGCCAGGACGCAAGCGACGGCGTCTTTTTGGTCCGGGAGGCGGCTCAGCAGGCAGAGGAAGCCGCCGCCCCCGGCGCCCGCCAGGCTCTGGCCCAGCGCCAGCGGGCGCAGCGCCTCCATGATGGCCCGCACCGTGGTGGGCTCACAGCCCGGCGCCATGCACTTCTTGTGAAGCCACGAACGATCTAGGCAGACGCCCACTGCCGATAAACAACCTGCCGTGGGGGGATGCAAGGTCAGGCGGGGTTAGAAGCCTTTTTTTTTTTTTACCCCTTTCCCCATGATGGCGCCGTTTAACCGGCAGCCAGTGGCAGTAGCTCTGTCCACTCATGTTTTTCGTGTTTTACAGCATGTTTTACATGAAAAATTAGAGGGAACATTGACATGCACCTGCTTGTGGCAGGTGTGATACTGATGTGCCCATAGCAAGCAATGATGACGTCGTGACCGGATGATTCGCCTAAAGACGCTTCGCCGACGGACGTTTGACAGACGGACGGGTCGCCGAATGAACGTTCGTTCAAACAGCGTTTAATGATTAAATACAAATACTAGTATTTGTTAGTTTAATGATTAAATACAAATACTAGTATTTGTATTTAATCATTAAACGCTGTTTTCAGCCGGATTTGACCGAATTTGAGAGCACTTTGAGCCGTTTGGCGAATGGACGTATATGGACGTTTTTTTGCCTCCATCGCGACATTTTACCGAGGAATTCACTTCCCTGGGCTCGGTTCTAATGTCCAAAGAGCTCCAGTATTTGTATTTAATCATGAAATGCTGTTTTAGGATGGATTTGACCCGAGCGCGCGAATCCCGTTTCGGCGAAACCTCCGTTCGGCGGAACGTCCATTCGGCGACCTGCCCGTCTATCAAACGTCTTTAGGCGAATCATCCGAGTAGCGATGATGTCGCTCACACTGGTACTCAGTGCGCTCAGGGAGGTTGTCTTTCTGCCCAGACCAACGAAAAATGAGAGGGAACATTGCTCGCCACGCCGCCTGACTCACCATCTCGGCAGGCTCTGGCGCAGTCCTCGCCGTTGGCGACCAGCTCGCCGACGTCGCGGACCATGGCGGGGAGACGGCTGTACCAGCGGCGCACCACCGCCTGAACGAGGGTTTCACAGAAATCTAGTGTCTTACAGTGGCATGATGCGCTGGCTGGCAGCCATTTTGTGGCGAGGGGCTCGAATGCCAGGGTCTTAATTGAGCGGACGGCTCGACGCTCCCGACCTGCAGCAGGTTGCGTGCCAGTCTGGTCTTGCCGGTGTAGACCAACAGGAGGTGGCGCTCCAGAGCCCGGAGGAAGCCGTCCGGGACGGCCGGGCGCTCCACGCGCACCCGCAGCGGCAGGCGTGCTTCGGAGCGGCCCACCTTGATGCCGCCTTCCAGACCCCCCACTTGGTCCTGCCAGCCGCCACCTGGGATGAAGGCGTCATTACCGAGGTTAAAGTCTTAACACATTCATTCATTTAAAAAAATACAATAAAAAAACAATGTTTTATAGCAGGGGTGGGGAACCTTTTTGACGAAGAGAACCATAAACAATTCATATTTTCAAACATTATTCCTTGAGCAGTGGCGGACTATGGCAGAAATGCGACAGGACAGGCTCGACTTTCAGCATTATTTTCGATGGCGATATAAAAGAAGGAAGGAAGAAAGAAAGGAGGATGGATATTGTGTACAGTTAAAAAGGATTTTTGGTGAGTACAATATGGCTATATTCCTAAATAACATTTCAATTGTGGGCCCGGTTCTGATATCTGAAAAGCTCCAGTGTTTGTATTTAATCACTAAATGCTGCTAGGAAATGGATTTTACCCCATTTCAGTGCATTTTTTGCCGTTTCGCCATTGACGTCCATCGCCGTCTTT
Organism: Stigmatopora argus; assembly: GCF_051989625.1. NCBI lineage: Eukaryota > Metazoa > Chordata > Actinopteri > Syngnathiformes > Syngnathidae > Stigmatopora > Stigmatopora argus. The sequence continues at coordinate 23,740,935 of NC_135389.1, read as the reverse complement.
TCCCGGGAAAATCACCCCCCCCCCCCCCCCCCGGCCCGGTTGTAATGTCTGAAAAGCTCCAGTATTTGTCCAGCATTCGGTCAAGTCGTTGACGGAGACAGGCGTCCAATCCATTTAGTGGGGAGAGGATATTTCAGTTTTTTTAAATCTTGGGTTGAAATGAAAATATTTTCCCATTTATCTATTTGAATTGTTTTTTAATAAATAAAAAATAGGGTTTTTAAATACCTTTCTTTTAATCAAAAATGAGGTTTTAATATAAAAAAACAAAAAAAATGACCTTTTCAAATTTGAAATATGACACTATTTACTCAAGTCATCACATTTTAAAAACTAAATGCAAATAATAGGGAATATTTTCTATTGAAATATTTGAAAATGGCATGAGTCTGTGGAGTCCCTCCGAAGCTCCTTTAGCAATAGACTGCGGCACCCTCATTGCAGGAAGGAGCGCTTCCGCAGATACTTCCTCCCATCAGCTATGGGGCTCTTTAACAAAAAAATGGCTGTGTGTTAAGACCTACCATATGCATGCATGTACATTTATGTGTATGTATGTATGTATATATGTGCTAAGCAACACGCTTATTTAATTATATATTTATTCATGTATTTATTTCTTGACCTACTTATGACCTATCTATTTATGTCTAAAATGCCTTTCCTATTCATGCATCCTCACCCTCTTGCCACTGGAACAACGAAATTTCCAGAATACGGGATGAATAAAGTTATCCAATCCAATCCAATCCAAGTCATCAAATTTTAAAAACTAAATGAAAAAAGGGAATATTTTCTTTAGAAATATTTGAAAATGCCATTCTACTAAATGATTGACTTTTGACCAATGACAGTCATTTTCTAGGCCAGAATCCCTCCCAGTCGGTTAATTGGCCACGTTAAGTTAAGTTCAGTTTTTCTAATGGACTGGTGGGCTCCGCCTTTCATCCCTCCCGGTCTAAACGAGCGGACGCCCGTCGCCGTTCGCGGCGCGCGTACGTACGTACCCTGGGCTGAAAATCTCCGTCGTCATCATCGTCGTCGTCGTCTTCTTCTTCTTCGTCGTCGTCGTCTTGCTCCTGGCGGCGAGGGAACGGGGGTCAGACGGCGGGCGGTGTGGATTGGCCCGGTGAAACATTTTCATGACTATAAGGCGCACATAAAAGTCTAAAATTTTCTCCAAAATAGACAGGGCGCCTTATAATCCAGTGTGCTTTATATATGGACCAAAACTAAAATTGTTATCACGATAAAATCAAATAAATCGGTCGATAGGACAACTACGGCAAGCAGCCCCCGACTCTACTATTTTCCCGTAGATAAAACACTGCGCAGTGACTGCTGGGATATAGAGTTCTTAATACACCCAGTTCTTCAATACAGTTAGTATGATGGCGAGCACACTAATTTGGTGCTGGCCGTCATTTCGGCTATATTTACAAAAGAAATCCTGCTGCTAAATGTTGGCGTCAACAGAGCATTCAAAACTAGACTATAGTATATATACATTATATATAATAACTCGGAGCTTGCCGTCATTCCCGGAGGCTTAAGAACTACAACCGCGGGACCCGGCGTTTTGAAAGACTCATTTGGGCAATTGTTTAATTCGGACACAGAAAATGAAAACTTTGATGGATTTGTGGGTGATGATGACGTGAGTACGTTGTAAAATGTCTAAATAAAGTACTACCGAACTCAGTTTTGCTTCCGTTGCCTTTTTAAAAACGTGTTTTTAGCGTGTGGGTGTAGCGTGCAAGAACTATATTTCCTAGCAGTCACTGCGCACCGGAACCCGGAAATAAGCTACTTCCGGTAGCCAGCGCTATTGCGTTTCGATGTTCATCCATATATAATATATAACATATATGCGTCTAAAAAAAGTGCATGCTTTGTGTGGAGTATGGAATGTATTCTTATGCTTTTTATTAGTCAATAGGTTCATTTAGTGTAGTCACTAGGATAGAATTTTGCATGGGCTAGCGGAAATTTCCGTCCGTGACACCTATGAGTTGGGGGCGCATCATCTGCATGTGATAGTATAAAACATGATTAGATCACTGTCCCGCCTTCTGTTTGTACCTATGTCACATGACCTTTGTCAATAAAACTAGTCGACCTGCTGGGGGGATTCAGGGAGTTCAAACTAGTCAGGCTGGAGGATAGATGCGCTCCTGCCGCTGGCTGCTCTGACCCCCTCCTTCAGCTGAAGCTAGATAAAACTCATCATGGCCGACTCTGTGTGCTTCCTCTAATTCGAAGTTATTGAATGTTTATCGATTAGATCCAACATTTTCTGGTGCCTTAGAAACCCGGGAGATTCATTTCTGAATTTTCGGACCGCGGTGGACTGAAGGCCAAGAATTACTGACGTCAGCTACTCTTACTTTGAAAGAGAGAGGCATTTCGGTCGATCGCGGCCCGTTTGAAGAACGAACCCCCATCGGAAAAGAGGAGGCACAAGAGACGGTAAGGGGCTGTTTAAAATTAATATTTAGGACAAGGCTGGTGGGAATCCCGTTTTTCATTCGTGGAATAGTCGAGAAAAACGCCTCATAAATAGGGGATAAATTGTGCATACTGTTGAGAAGTACGTATGTCAGAAAAAAGGAAAATAGATACGTAAGGTATGCAACGGACGTACATTTAGTCGGTCTGGCCAACTAAATGTCGATCCAAGAGGTGGGATGGTGACGCGGCTTAACCTAGGGTGGGGGTTAAAAGTCCCCCTAAGGTGGGGGTTAGAGTCCCCTTTGTTAAAAGGATTTCTGGAGATTGTCAAAAATAAAGCTTCCAAAAATACTGCACCCGATGAGTAAGAAAGCGCTCGATTAAAAAGTATAGTACTACTATTATATAAACCAGAAGCGTTTGTTAAGAACCGGAAGTAGGCCATGACGCGCTTTATGTCGCGCTTGGTATGCGCTCATGAATCGAGAGGATTGAAGAGAATAACGGTTAAAAAGACGGCGTAGACGGATGAATAGGATAATAAAAGATAAGTATTAAAGAGATAATAAATTAGATGCGACGTCCCTAGAGAATCACCGTAAAATATCGCCTTAAATGTATTAATAGCGTAACATGTGACCATTGTTTTAAAAAAAAAAACGTTCAAACAAAGGGACGTGAAGTAAGAAGATGTGAAATTAATGCTGAGAGATTTTCCTGATCATTGACGAATGAAACAAAAACATGGTTAACATGCTTGTGAAGATTCTGGACAGAAAGGATGAGGAGCTGCTTTAGGTGGTTGTCTTTCCTCAAGAAACTTTCTATCTTCATGGAGAACAATAATTATGTTTTTCACAAGTTCAGGTAATAGTCACACATTTCAAAATTGGGGCCCCCCCTATGAAGATCATTGAACATGAGCTCAAGAGGTACGGCCTTTGGCAAGATGAGCTACAAAGGGAGAGAGAAGGGGGAATGAGCACATGTAAGACAGAACAAAGGACGAAAATGGCCGAATAATGTGGAGCCAGGCAAGAAGCCCACTTTACGGCCAGGCCCCCTTCACAGAAGCGGACACCCCTCACCCGACAAGCCAAGCACACCCGGTGCAAACAAAAAGAGGGGGGGGGGGCTCGCCCATAGCTCTTACTGCCCATTTCACACCTGGACCCAGGAGAGAGCCCACACCAGCCCAGCCCAAGGCCCCCTCCCCCTGCACAAAGAGAGAGAGGAACCACAGCACGCAAATGCCACTGCAGGTTTGAACCTAAATCACTTGAGTCCGATTGTCTCCCCACGGAGGGGGAGGGAAGGAGAGAGAGACAGAGAGATGACAGTGTTGTAATATATTAGTGACAAATTATGGGTCCTTTATTAAACACTGAAATTTATATTAGGAAATGCTTAGTGAAAGGTTATTTTCCCTAAATTTTAATTGAGGTAACAGTGAGCACAGAAAATGGCTCTTATTTTAAATAAAACCGCCTTCTTAGAGCGGATAGGAATTCAGCCAGAGCTTTAACTATTTGTTTTAGCAATATGAGAGTGATTTGCGATTTAGACTTAAGTATTAAGAATCATCCAAATTATTAATGATATCAAACAAGAGAACAATGCAGAAATGGCATTTATCCAAATTATTAGGTAAATTTAGATAGAATAATTAATTTAGGATAGGCATGATTTCACTGAGATGGAATAAACATCATGGAATACCGTCAGTGCACGGAGGGTATTTCATTGTTTGCCCATCAGCAGGTGGAATATGCTTTGGCGTGGGTCATATTAATGACTATTAGAATATTAATGATATACGAATTGCATTAGCATCAAACAGTTGATGTCAACCAAATGACGTTAACCTATTTCTTTTGAGAATGATTAGGCTGATAAGACAGCAAAATGGAGGTAAGCTGCCAAAAAGCCCAGACGTGGGATGGCGCTCTTCACCAGTAATGAAAAATTGCAGACCACTGATTTCTGAAAATGAGTAAGCGTGAATGATTGTTTGTTTGTCTTTTTGTGTTTCTAATTGGCCGACCATCAAGATATAATCAATTAGGTATCAAGGTGGAAAATGATTTAGCAAATTGGAATCGATTTCGGAATTTGCCAATAAGCCGTTTCACGGATGGCAACGCCAAATTATGGAAAAATATTTCGTCCAAGGAAATTTTTAATGAAAAAGCAGCAGTACTCCAAATGTGAAATTTGAAGTGGAGAAACAAATCTGCTATGCGAAATTTGGGAGCACTGGGAAAAAACAGACAGTGCTTGATACGAAATTCCAAAGTACTATTGATTTATTGTGATAATGGCATCCAAATTGTGTTAACAGAATAATTGACTGAATTGAAAAAAGGTTCCATATTTCGTTATGAAATCATTGCGCCTACATAACGAGGTCAACCGGACAACAAAATATGGACATCCTATTTAGTAGACCATACCAAACGCCATTATTCACTACACGATTGGAACTAGAGGATGAGGCTAATCTGGCTATCTGCATAAAAGAAAAAACTTTAAAGGAACACGCTGAATTTGGGTTAGCAGGAGGAGACTGTGCTTTCTAACAGAAAACAGACTGGACCAACGGCGGTCCCGGGAGCCTGGGTGCTCAACACACGCGTTCCTGACCAACCAGCAGACATGAAAATAGCGGGATCCATTTTGTGCACTGTATGAAGGTTCTCTCAGTTGAAACGAATTAGAGGAGACAGGTAAGATAAACTTTTTGACGTAATCAGACGAAATGGCAAGCACTCAAATATTGATTGGAAAGATTATTGCTCGGGGAGCAATGCTGTAAGCCATGAGGAACTTTTTATATTGGTTTTATTGTCTCCATAAAAAAGTGAAAGCGTTTCAATTGAGACCAAACCTTCTTACAGATAGTTAAAGTAAACAATTGAGACTAGATCTTCTTACAGATTTTTAAAGTAAACAATTAGAGAGAAAATAAACTACAATGGATAGAAATGTTACTAGATTTTAATTTTATGCCTGACTATTGAAAAATATTGATTAAGAAAGTTTTATAGGAGATGATTGACAAACTCCAAAGACAATGGAATGTTACATTTGATTAAAAGACTACTAGTTTGGGATATTTTGAATTTCAAACAACTGAGGTTAATATGCAACGCGATACACATTGTTAATTGAATTGGGACTTGATTAGTATGCATTTTAAAAGTAATGGGCTTTAATTGCTCTAAAATACACAGTTATGCTAAAAATGTTGACCCTGACAAACAAGGGGTGGTTACATTTTAGTGGGTTCAATTCTTTTCAGAATTATAAATGTGTGCATTTTGTTTCTGGATATTAATTGATGTGAATGTAACTGTTGCAGAGAACTGGAAAGCTGTTCTCCTGAGGAGAAAGCAGCCTGGTTTGCTTTTTGTATTTTTCCTATTTTTAGTATGATTAGTTAATTTGTGTAATTGCAGGAAAGGAAAAAACAAATATAGTTCTCGATCTTAACAAGGAAGCAGTGATCAAAATAGAATACCAGCTAGCATATTTAATTTTGACTGATAGGCATTTAAGCTTTTCACAAACTATAGTGATGGAATAAGTATAAGATTGTTGTGATTTTTGTTCGTTGGGGTATTAAGCCCAACCTAATAGCTGTCTGCAGATATTGAGTACGTGTTTGAAGACAGCGACAGAGTGCGGCAGCTGGGGAGGCAGCGCGGACACTTGCTGCACAGTACGCACAGCAACAAGGGCTGAGCCGATCTCAAGAACAGTCTGCAGACGACCTGTACACAGCTAAAGGCCTACAGTGCCTACCAAAAATGTACTCCAAAATTGAGCCATGGACAATGTCTCAACAGGGGGGAGATATGGACATCGAAATACCTACTTTTAAAATTTTTGTAGGAACTGTTTAATTTGTTACAGATATAATGTGCAAGATGACCTCAGGCCCAAACGAGGCCAATGTCCAAGAGTGTGGGACTGGTAGAGCAAACAAATGGTACGATAAAACCAAGGCTTAAGAAAACCATGGAAGAGATAAAGAAGCCATGGCCAGAACGCCTAACACTGGTCAGAACGTATATGAAGATAGTGCCAACTAGCTCGAGATTAACACCTTTTGAGATAGTTCTTGGAAGACCATTCCAACTTCCTCTATGGGAAGGTGAACCATGACAAGAGATTAAGGGTGAGGCAGATCTACTTACAGAGTGGATGGTAAAATGTTTGGAGAAACTTGTCCAAAGAACATGTAAGCTGCCGTGATCCTTTTGTCTATCTTGCAGGAGGTGGTGAAGCCAGGTGACTGGATCCTGATCCGAGTCATAAAAGTGAAGTCCTGGTTCTCTCCACGATGGGAAGACCCATTCGTGGCCCAACTCACCAACCTCCACAGCAGCAAAGATCACTGAAAAGTCAAAGTCAATTCACAGGTGACTCTGAGTAGGCTGTAAGTCGGACGGTGTCAAAACCCTTGTCCGTGAAAAACTCATCTGACGTCTACTCACCTGCCACGAGCACCCCTCACTTAACCCTGACCTCCCATAGACTTTGCACCTCTATACAGAAGCCACAGTGAAAGCTGTTGCCACCCACATCACAGTGACTGGACTGTCAGTGACTGCACTGTCAGTGACAACCTGGGCGTATCTGAACGCCCCGCCCACAGAGACTCGAGTTGGAAAACAAGTGCAGGAAACGTCCTGCCTCATCACTGGAAAGGCAGAGCCAAGCGGTCCGCTCTTGGATGGGGACCCAACCTACATCAACATCGGGGTTCCCCGCAGTGTACCAGATGAGTATAAGCTCGCTGACCAAATTGCACGTTCATCCCGAACAACACAGCAGCTGACGGGAGTTTAACCAAGGCCCTGGAGGGTCTTCGATCCCTCAACAGCAAGATGAAAGAACAATCTGGAGAACTACTATGAAGAAGACGTGTGGTATCCTGACAACCTGAATTCACTGGGTCTAGACGCCACACTTAAATCTGCAGTGGTGCAGATGAGATGCATTCCTTTTAAGGGGAGTGAACATAATACCCTTAGGGATGTTGCGGGACAGAGGATGGAGGTGTGTGTGCCATGATGGGAGAACACTGCTGCACCTTCATCCCAGACGAAACCAGTCAATGCTGTTTAAATTTGCAACTCCCTCATTTGCGATTTTGTTTCTGTTCTGTATTTTTTCTGTGTGTGTAATCCCCTGTATCAAAGTTATGATTTGAAATCCAGCACACGCTGGTAGCTTACAGTGACATACAGTATCACCGCATGGCAAACCATACTGGAGATTATTGCGCTTTCAAAGTGTGACGAGCCTCAGTTTGTCGAGTCGTCCGGGTAATTGTACTTGTCTTGACTTAAAAAATTGTGTTCGCTCATTAAGAGGGACGCAGAGGAATTTTTCTCGAATGACGCTAAATACCTCGAGTTTTTCGCCTCTGCCTTGACAAGTGATTTTATTATTTTCCATACCCTGTTGAAAGTAACTGTTGATGATATTTGTATTCTAGAACCTGGATAGGAGGGATATAAATTGATGTCTAATGAAAATTCTTTCAAAGTAACTACAGGGGGAAATGTGGAGTATGGAATGTATTCTTATGCTTTTTATTAGTCAATAGGTTCATTTAGTGTAGTCACTAGGATAGAATTTTGCATGGGCTAGCGGAAATTTCCGTCCGTGACACCTATGAGTTGGGGGCGCATCATCTGCATGTGATAGTATAAAACATGATTAGATCACTGTCCCGCCTTCTGTTTGTACCTATGTCACATGACCTTTGTCAATAAAACTAGTCGACCTGCTGGGGGGATTCAGGGAGTTCAAACTAGTCAGGCTGGAGGATAGATGCGCTCCTGCCGCTGGCTGCTCTGACCCCCTCCTTCAGCTGAAGCTAGATAAAACTCATCATGGCCGACTCTGTGTGCTTCCTCTAATTCGAAGTTATTGAATGTTTATCGATTAGATCCAACACTTTGTGTGTTTAAAATACAGAAATAGCATTAGTTACCGACACAGCGGCTAAAAATACGATGCGCCGAATAGTCGTGAAAATACGGTATATATGATATTTTCCATGAGGATTTTTTGTGTACGGTATATTGGCGGGCTCACCTTTGACGGGGTTGAAAAAGTTGAAAAAGGAAGGGTTGGGAACTTGTTTGGTGACGGTGCGAACGGTGCCGCGCCCTTTGTGCTTCTGCTTCTTCTTGATGGTCTTGACGGTCACGTCTTTGCCCTTGTGCCAGTCGATCATGCAGCTGCGGTGGGTGGGGGCGGGGCAAACAAAGAGGGTCAGTCCCGAGTCCGAAGGACCGTACATTCAGTCGTGAGTCCTCCCCCCACGGCCTCACCCGACACAGTCCACGATCTCCGGCCCTTCGAAGGAGAAGGGCTCCGAAGTGTCGGGTTCGAACTTCATCTTGTAGACTTTGGTGAGGACGGCGTTGTTGAAGTAGCAGTTGGGCTCAAAGTAGAACTCCAGCGTGAAACTCTGTGAAAAGACAAATCTCCCGCCGTTGAGGCTGGCTGGCGTCGGCGCACGCTCTCAACTCCCGACTCACCATGGGCTTGCCGGCCTCCGAAAACTTGACTTGGACGTCTTTGAGGTGCTTGAGGATGGGCTCGTCGTGCTCCTGGAAGCCAAAGCGCCGCCGTTAGGGCGGGCGTGGGCTGGGTTTCCGGTCGACTTCGGCGCCCACAACTTACTTGGATCATGTCGGTCAGCATGTCCGCATTGCGAAATATGGTGAGCCAGAAGTCCGGGATGCCTTTCGGGTCTTCCACGGACGGGGAATCCTCCATCTTGGTGTCGATGGCGATCATTTTCTTGATCTGGTCCTACCGTGTCAAGGCATCCGGAAAAAAAAAATACAGGATGTTTTACAGCTGTCAATGAGAGGGGAGGGCTGCCAAAATGAACGGACCCCTCCCTCCATCAAATCGGCTTTGTTAATGCAGAGTCCAGATCCAATTTACATTTTTGACTTTTGGAAGAAAAAGGAAAAGAGTAAATATGTTTTTTTTATCTAGATAAATGTCCGTGGGGTGGGTGGGGGTTTGAATATTTTTTCATTCCCCCGCCCAAAAAAACGTTAATCAAAATAGTGGCAGCTTCTAGGAGGGGACAAATATTGTGTATGTATGGGTGTGTGTGAGTGCGTGTGAGTGCGTGTGAGTGCGTGTGAGTGCGTGTGAGTGCGTGTGAGTGCGTGTGAGTGCGTGTGAGTGCGTGTGAGTGCGTGTGAGTGCGTGTGAGTGCGTGTGAGTGCGTGTGAGTGCGTGTGAGTGCGTGTGAGTGCGTGTGAGTGCGTGTGAGTGCGTGTGAGTGCGTGTGAGTGCGTGTGAGTGCGTGTGAGTGCGTGTGAGTGCGTGTGAGTGCGTGTGAGTGCGTGTGAGTGCGTGTGAGTGCGTGTGAGTGCGTGTGAGTGCGTGTGAGTGCGTGTGAGTGCGTGTGAGTGCGTGTGAGTGCGTGTGAGTGCGTGTGAGTGCGTGTGAGTGCGTGTGAGTGCGTGTGAGTGCGTGTGAGTGCGTGTGAGTGCGTGTGAGTGCGTGTGAGTGCGTGTGAGTGCGTGTGAGTGCGTGTGAGTGCGTGTGAGTGCGTGTGAGTGCGTGTGAGTGCGTGTGAGTGCGTGTGAGTGCGTGTGAGTGCGTGTGAGTGCGTGTGAGTGCGTGTGAGTGCGTGTGAGTGCGTGTGAGTGCGTGTGAGTGCGTGTGAGTGCGTGTGAGTGCGTGTGGGTGCGTGTGGGTGCGTGTGGATGCGTGTGGATGCGTGTGGGTGCGTGTGGATAAGTGTGAGTGCGTGTGAGTGCGTGTGAGTGCGTGTGGGTGCGTGTGGGTGCGTGTGAGTGCGTGTGAGTGCGTGTGGGTGCGTGTGGGTGCGTGTGGGTGCGTGTGGGTGCGTGTGGGTGCGTGTGGGTGCGTGTGGGTGCGTGTGGGTGCGTGTGGGTGCGTGTGGGTGCGTGTGGGTGCGTGTGGGTGCGTGTGGGTGCGTGTGGGTGCGTGTGGGTGCGTGTGGGTGCGTGTGGGTGCGTGTGGGTGCGTGTGGGTGCGTGTGGGTGCGTGTGGGTGCGTGTGGGTGCGTGTGGATGCGTGTGGATGCGTGTGGATGCGTGTGGATGCGTGTGGATGCGTGTGGATGCGTGTGGATGCGTGTGGATGCGTGTGGATGCGTGTGGATGCGTGTGGATGCGTGTGGATGCGTGTGGATGCGTGTGGATGCGTGTGGATGCGTGTGGATGCGTGTGGATGCGTGTGGATGCGTGTGGATGCGTGTGGATGCGTGTGGATGCGTGTGGATGCGTGTGGATGCGTGTGGATGCGTGTGGATGCGTGTGGATGCGTGTGGATGCGTGTGGATGCGTGTGGATGCGTGTGGATGCGTGTGGATGCGTGTGGATGCGTGTGGATGCGTGTGGATGCGTGTGGATGCGTGTGGATGCGTGTGGATGCGTGTGGATGCGTGTGGATGCGTGTGGATGCGTGTGGATGCGTGTGGATGCGTGTGGATGCGTGTGGATGCGTGTGGATGCGTGTGGATGCGTGTGGATGCGTGTGGATGCGTGTGGATGCGTGTGGATGCGTGTGGATGCGTGTGGATGCGTGTGGATGCGTGTGGATGCGTGTGGATGCGTGTGGATGCGTGTGGATGCGTGTGAATGCGTGTGGGCGAACCCACACACACCCACACACCCCCACCACGCACCCACAACGCACCCACACGCACCCAACACGCACCCAACACGCACCCAACACGCACCCAACACGCACCCACACGCACCCAACACGCACCCAACACGCACCCAACACGCACCCAACAC